>NW_004949107.1:5293110-5335103 GCF_000317375.1 Microtus ochrogaster | reverse complement strand
GGGGACAGGAATAGCAGAGGAGGGGAGGGGAGGGGAGGAGAGGAGAGGGGAGGGGAGGAGAGGAGAGGGGAGGGGAGCAGAGGGGAGCGGATGAGGAGAGTGTGGTCTTATCCTTCCTTTCACAAAGGGTCTTTTTGAAGATCTGGTAAAATAATAATCACAGAAGGAGCAGACAGATATGAGGTATCCATAAACTCTCTAATAACTGTGAATATTTAAGACATAATGAAGCCCGCCCACAGATCACATCTATTTGCCCCATAAGCCAGGTAACTGTTAAACAGAAAATTGTTAATGCTCAAAGTATATACATGCATATAATTCTAGGCAGAGACAGCTATATGCCAGGTTCAGGGCCATCCTAGTCCAAAGATGCTATCTTAGCAAACAAAGGGGAAAAATAAATAAAATGAACATAAATACCAAAAACTGAAGGGTGAATAGATGTCTCTAGAGGATGGATAAACTTCATTTAAATCTGGAGAGGACATTTGCCCACTGATAGTATTTTCTGATGGACATTTGAGATGGAAAATCTACTTGAATAGTTGTCAATAAACTTGTGAACTCAAAGGAACCATAAGCCTTATCATTGACCCCTAATCGTTCTGATTAGGAAACCGAATCATAACAAAAGGCACTCTTCACCTGAGTCCACACATATCAGCAGAGTGAAGGGACCCAGGCTCTCCACATGGGCTGGCTTCGCTCTCTGTTGGACCTCAGAGGAGACAACAAAGGCAAAAGTTCACAATGAGAATTGAGAACTGTCCTGAAAGATCCCTGTTGCTGTGGGAAAATAAGAAGAGGTGAATAGGCAAAGTATCAGACACTGGTCTATGAGATCACAGGGCAATAAAAAACCGGGATTAATAACCAGGGACAAATGGTTGTCACATTTCTGGAGGGCTTTGATGAGAGGCATGGCGGGGCTTAGCAACTGGTTGTTGGGGACTGAGCAGCAGTAGAAAAGACAGAGTTGTGTTGGAATTATTACCCAATCTGAATTAGCAGACCCATGGGAGCAGTGGCCACCAGCGTAAAGAAATATAGGAGAACAGCCCGTCATCAGCACTTGCAGACAGTTAATAGGATTTGGAGCTAGAGGACATGGAACAGCAGTGGCATCCAGACAGTGGAGGTGCCTGGAGTCAGAAAGCCGACATTGTCATGGTTCTGGGTGGTCCATCTGTTTTGGAATAAGACCCCAGCCAGCAGCTGGAACTACCAAAAACAGAGACCAGCTCTTAGGAAAAGAAGCTTGCTAGAGCTAGAACAGCCACAGCCATACACTGAGCACAGCAATGTCCACATCTAGTAGCTCAGTCTTCCCAACTGTGTACGTTCTTGTCCAGAATGGTTGGCTGAAAGACTTCAGGATGGACGTTCATACTCATTCCTACTAAGATGTGAGGAAATTGGGGTCTATCCTAACCAAAGCCATTTAGACACTTTCACTGAGATCTTCCATTAGACACTGAAGGAGCTCCCCTGCGATTACTCTCTAGCCTTAGACACTATAAGGGTTGAGATCCTATTTCCCATATATACTAACATGATGTCAAATACATAATCACCAGAAAAAGCTGTATGTGGAGAATTTAGCAAATATCCAGACCCACTGTGTTTTATTGGCTTGTTATTAAAGCCAGGCTAGTTTCTCTGACATCAAGACCATGTACTGTCTGCTTTATAGAACTGGACACATCTGGCTGCTGACTGTAGTAGAGGCAAAACTGTGATTATAAAAGAAATACTTAGGTTGAAGATGTAACTCAGTGGTGGAGTGCTTGACTAACCTGTGAAAGAGCCTGAATTCAACCCAGAGATAAAGGCTTAGCAGGGGGAGGGAGAGGGGGACCTAGATCACAGTCAATTGAATCTTCGACTATATTCAGTTACTCGGAAATAAGTTCAGTGAAAGGTACAGGTGTTTATTTTGGTAGCTCTGCACACTGCTGAAAGGCTTGTTAAGCAACTGAAGATCACAGAAAGCAGTCCCAAGGGAACAAAACAAAACCTAAAAAAATAAGTGAAGAGAAGAATGAACTATTAAGTTATGTTTGTATTGTATTTAATGTACGGACTCCATGGCAATGAACAAGAAGAAACTTCCACTCTGAGTCACGGTAAGACATGGAATTTTAAGCTAAGAAGCTAGGCACAAAAGAGCGCATGTCAGAATGTTTGCAAAGAGAGTTTAAAAAGGGAAAATGTAACTCCAGAGATAGACAACATCAGAATGGCTATTCTGGAGCTGCAGGTTGGAGTGAAGGCACACAGGCGGCTTCTGCTTGGTGACAACTTCTCTACTGTCACCTCAGAAACCACTGCATCCCTGTGGCTCTTCATAAAACTTTGCAGAGATGTGTGGACCTGAAGTGTGCCTGCTCTACTTTCACTGAAGCATTCTGAAGGAAGTGCTCTGAGGCCAGGCAGCCTTGTAGAGAGGCGAATGGCTGTGTCTAACTGATAGACTTGTGAACAAAGCTATCTACAGATGGTCCCAGACTCTAACCAATGTACAGGAAAGGCAAGCTGTTCCAACTGTTCTGTGCCCAAATTCATGACCCACAGAAACCACGGGACACAACAAAATAATTGTTGCAAGGCAATCTGTTTTGCTACAAGACTGTCAACTTTCGGTTCCACTGCCAAGGTGAAAGAGCCATCCTGCTGTGCTGTGACTGGCTCTAGTGTGTTCCGTCTTCAAAAGGTTTTGTGCATTTAATGACTAACAAACAGGGCCCCACTGATGTGGGAGTGTCTTCGATCTATCTGTTGCTTTCATTGGTTAATTAATAAAGAAACTGCTTGGCCTGATAGGTCAGAACATAGGTGGGTAGAGTAGACAGAACAGAATGCTGGGAAGAAGGGAAGTGAGGCAGCCGCAATGGGGGCAGATGCCATGGAGCCAGCTGCCAGGTCAGACATGCTGAATCTTTCCCCGGTAAGCCACCACCTCGTGGTACTACACAGATTATTAGAAATGGGTTAATCAAGATGTGAGAATTAGCCAATAAGAGGCTGAAACTAATGGGCCAGGCAGTGTTTAAATGAATACAGTTTGTGTGTTGTTATTTCGGGGTTAAGCTAGCTGGGATCCAGGCCTGCTCGCCTTCATCACTACACCCCACTGTGTGGTATCCTGATCTCTGTAGCGTGTCATGATGTTTTCTTATAGAACTATACAGCAATCAGATTCATCTTTTGTCACTTGCCATCAGTGTCATTCTTTGTGGTCATACATCCCTTCTTTTTGAAAACTTGAAGATGCCATTTACCTTAGAGGTCATCATAAGTATTGGAGCGAAAATGTAGAACACTTGGCACATGGTTAACGTGTCCTGTGTGCAGCTAGTAGTATGCTACATGTGACACCCATGCTTGGCCTGATAGGTCAGAACATAGGTGGGTGGAGTAGACAGAGTTAGGACAAATGAGTGACCACTACAAAGTTAAAACACAGAGAGTTATTTCTGGGGCAATGGCTGCCGTTCTTGGAGGATTTGCCTTTTCTGAACATAGACATCTTGGGCTTCTTGGTTTGCTCTCTGATTGGTCTCTTGCGTCTCTGATAATGGTCTCTTATAGTGTCACTTACATCCCTGGAAACAACCTCCAACTCTTCCAAAAAATGAACAGACATTTTTCAAAACATGAAGTGTAGTCTACACCTAAGTGCTTGCTTTCTGATTTAAACCCAGCAGTCCACAATCTTTTACATCAGATCCACATTTCTTTCTTTAGACATCTTTTTCTTGGTAAAAAAAAAAAAAGAAAAAGAAAATTGAGAGCCTTCTGAACCTAGCTTGTCTCAATGGGATTTCTGAAACTTTACAGAGAGAAGGACTGAAATCTTGCTTGGTGTTCACAAAAAGGAGACAATTGTTCACAGATGAAATCAACAGAAGAGATATAAATTGATAACTGGGCCCAAAACAGCTACTGGCTCCTGTTGGTTGAGCTAGCAGTCCACTCCCCCAGGAAAGTTCTTGGAGTCTCACTATTTGTGTGGCTGATGCATGAGCCTAGACCTGACTGCTGCAATCTCTGAGGTTGTTCTGCTCTGATATGGCTAAGCAACTGTGTGATCTTGACTTCATTTCTCCAAGGTTTATGCTCTTTTCGATCATTTTCTGAAAACCAAAGATTAGAAAGAACTAATTAAAGACATTAACAAGCTGCAGTATATTTAATCTCTTGATGACAGAATATGCCTTTTGCACAAACCTCTTTATGATAGTCACAGAATATGAGCCACTGCCTTTGATTCCAAATATGGAGTCTCCTTATAAGGCAATTCCTGAGAAAGAGTCTTTATAAAAAGAAGTGCTGTGTAGTTGCTGACACATGAGGCTCTTGTGCATTCACCTGGAACAGCTTGTTTCTCCCCTTCCTCTTCCTTTAATACAGCTCCTCATGCTGTAGTGGACTCCAACCATAAAGCTATTTTTGTTCCTACTTCATAACTGTACTTTTCTACTGTTATGAATCGTGTAAACATACGATATGCAAGATATCTGATATGCAACCTCTGTGAAAGGGTCATGCAACCTCCCCAAAGGGATCGTGACCCACAGGTTGAGAACCACTGCTCTAGTAGATGGACCAATTTCTCCATTCTTTCCTTTTTTTCTTCTTTTTCTTTTAAAAGTATTTTGATTTGCATTTCTCTGATGACTAAAGATATTGAATAATTCCTTAAGTGTCTTTCAGCCATTTTAGATTCCTCTGTTGAGAATTCTCTGTTTAGGTCTGTACCCCATTTTTTATTGGATTATTTATTCTTTTAATGACCAATTTCTTAAATTCTTTGTATATTTTGGAGATCAGTCTTCTGTCTGATGTAGGATTAGTGAAGATCTTTTCCCATTCTGTAGGCTGTCCTTTTGTCTTGTTGACAATGTCCTTTGCTTTATAGAAGCTTTTCAGTTTCAAGAGGTTCCATTTATTAATTGTTTCTCTCAGTATCTGTGCTACTGGGGTTATATTTAGGAAGTGGTCTCCTGTGCCAATGCGTTCAAGTGTACTTCCCACTTTCTCTTCTATAAGATTCAGTGTGGCTGGCTTTATGTTGAGATCTTTGATCCATTGGACCTGAGTTTTGTATATGGTGATAGATATGGGTCTATTTTTATTCTTGTACATGTTGGTATTCAGTTATGCCAGCACCATCTGTTAAATATGCTTTCTTTTTTCAATTTGATTTTTTTTTTGCTTCTTTGTCAAAGATCAGGTGTTCAAAAGTGTGTGGATTAATATCCGGGTTCTCAATTTGGTTCCATGGGTCCTCCTGTCTGTTTTTATGCCAATAGCAGGATATTTTCAGTACTGTAGCTCTGTAGTAGAGTTTGAAGTCAGGGATTGTGATGTCTTCAGAAGTTCTTTTATTGTACAGGATTTTTTGGGCTATCCTGGGTTATTAACTTTTCCATATGAAATTGAGTACTGTTCTTTCAAGGTCTGTGAAGAATTTTGCTGGGATTTTGAAAAGCATTCATTGAATCTGTAGATTGCTTTTGGTAAGATTGCCATTTTTACTATGTTAATTCTACCTACTCAAGAGTATGGGAGATCTTTCCACTTTCTAGTGTCTTCTTCAATTTCTTTCTTCAAAGATTTAAAGTTCTTGTCATACAATTTTTCTACTTATTTGGTTAGAGTTGCTAAGAGATATTTTATGCTATTTGTGGCTATTGCGAAGGGTGATGTTTCTCTGATTTCTTTCTCAGCCCTTTTATCATCATCAGAGAAATGAAAATCAAAACAACTCTGAGAGTCCATCTTACACCGTAAGAATGGCCAAGATCAAAAACACTAATGACAACTTATGCTAGAGAGGTTGTGGGGTAATGGGAACACTCCTGCATTGCTGGTGGGAATGCAAGCTGGTACAACCCCTTTGGATGTCAGTGTGGCAATTTCTCAGAAAATTACAAAACAACCTTACTCAAGACCCAGTAATACTACGTTTTCGTATATATCCAAAGGATGCTCAATCATTCCACAAAGACATGTGCTCAACTATGTTCTTAGCAGTATTGTTTGTCATAGCCAGAAACTGGAAATAACCTAAATGCCCTTTGACCAAAGAATGGATAAGGAAAATGTGATACATTTACAGAAAAAAAAATGACATCTTGAATTTTGCAGGCAAATGGGTGGAGCTAGAAAACATCATTTTGAGTGAGGTAATCCAGATACAGAAGAACAATTATCACATGTACTCACTCATAAGTGGTTTCTAAACATAAAACAAAAGAAATCATCCCACAAATCACAATCCCAGAGTGCTTAGACAACAATGAGGACCCTAATCTACATGGGAAGTAGAAAGTAAAAAAAGACAAGATCTCTTGAGTAAATTAGGAAAATGAGGATCTTGGGGCAGGGTTGAATGGGAGGTGAGAGGTAGGGAGGGGAGCAGAGAAAAATGTAGAGCTCAATGAAAATAATAAATAAATAAATGATTTTTACATTTTAATTAAAATATAATTCCATCACTTTTCCTTTTCCCTTTCCTCTCTCTAGTCCCTCCCATGACCCCTAATTCATAGCCTCTTTTATTTTGATTATAATTGTTATAAACACACAAACACACACACACATGGGCAAATATTTAAGTACAACCTGAGCAGTCCATTTTGTTATTTGTGTGTATGTGGTTTCACGGCTGACTCCTTTGTTTAGAAGAACCAACCAGGGGGCTCAGCCCTGAGAGGCTATATCTTCCTGTCTCAATGGGTCAGTTGTCTGTTGTTCTGTCTAGGGATAGGATCCTGAGATTTTCTTCCTTCAGTATTAGCATATCTGTTAACATTGTCATTGTTCAGGTCCTGTTTATACAGCCATTTCTAAAAAGAGTCAGTCACAAAATACACTTTTGGATGTTCTAGCTCTTATACTCATTCCATCCTCTCTTCTATGAGGTTCTTTGAGCCACAGGAAAATTCAATATGTGTATCATTCAGGTATAAAAAGTAAAATTATTGAATTTTCAGGTAAATGAATAGACCTAGAAAATATTACATTGAGTAAGGTAACCCAGACCCAGAAAGACAAACATCATATTCTCTCTCATCTGCAGTGCCTCGCTCCAGTCTTCAGACATGAGTACGTGTCATGGAGTAACTATAGAAACTAAGAAAATATAAAGGGACCATGGGGGTGGGGCGGCTTGAGAGAAGAATAGCAAATTAGAGGTGATATGAAGGGGAAACAGAAAAATGGGGAGGGATTTTCACTGAGGAGAGAGGAGGGAAGTCAATAAAATAGAAGGGAGGGCAAATAGCACCAAGGCTGCTTGATAAAGCCGTAAGGAATCATATTATTATTGTTATTATTATTATTATTATTATCATATACTGAAAATAATATGCATAATGTACAGAAGTGTATATAAAGTTGTATATGTATGTGTGGTGTGTGTGTGTGTGTGTGTGTGCAGAGTTATGTCACTTGTGATAGCAATGCTCCTTACAAGAGACATAGACCAACAAAAACAAGTTACAAGAAATGTCTTTATGAATAGTTGGTTAAATTAGTCCAAATGACTCCCCCAATGCAATACAGACTATGAATGGAGCTTTTAGTTACCTCTCAAGGATTGGAAAAGATTCTCTATTGCTGAAAATATAGCATACGTAAGACATGGGATGCTTCATTATACAAGTTGGATCTAACTTGAAAGAGGTCTGGCTTCCATAGTATCAGAAAATACTAGCAAGCTTCCAAGGAAGTGAAGCATTTCACAGACCTATCTAGCTTTGTATTGAGGAACTACAATGATGGCCAGCATGGTAAGACATCTGCAAAGACTCAGTAGTGGCGCCTATGTCTTGGCAGTAACCAATGGACTTACATCCCATTCAGCAGGATGGAAGTCATGCCTGGTTCTAGAAATTTAGTCAGCTTCCTAGGACTAGTGAGGCCATGGGTCTTAGACGAGAATTGACTACTACCACTTTGCTAAACCAGCATAATTCCTGACTCCATCTTTAATATTATCTTTATACCTGCGGACAAGTACAGCTACCATCCCTCATCAAAGAAGCTCCTCTTCATACCAAATGGGGAACACACAGAAAATCACAGCTGGATACACTGCAGAAACCAGCAGGTTGTGTGGAGCCAGCTTTGTTTCTTTTTTCTAATCCCACATACATCATTCTCTATGAGATCTATACATGGTATACATCTGTTCCCAACATTGTCTTTGATTTACAGATGTCTAGTATATGATGAGTGTGGAAACAGGTGACATTATCATTTGTTCTGATCTCTCCATGTCTCAAAGATGGTTCCCAATGTTTACTCCTCAGGATCATCTAACGTTACAAACAGTTCTTGCTTCTGTCATATCTCTTGATTACTTGCTGATGTATGTGAACACACAAACACATACACACGCAGCACACACAAACACAACACACACAATATATGTACATTGTATATATATGTGTGTGTATATGTATGTATATGGCTATTGTTTGACTTCCCCAATAGGCTCTAACCTCCTTAAACTTTTAGATTTTATTTCCTGTTGCTAATGCATGCTCAGAACCCTGGAAATTACACATACATGTTTGGAGATTATAGGATGATTGGATCCAAAGCCTCTATCCCCCTCACTTTCCACAATTTGCAAGGGACTTCACGCAACTCTGGGCACCGCTCATGAGTATCATCTTTTCCTGGCATGGAGGAAAACGCAGAAAGCCAGAGTGTTCATCTAAGGCCATAAAGCTTCAGTGGCAGGGCGCCTGGGCCCTATGCCTATCATACTCTCTGTCTTATAACACCCCTCCCTTTTTTTTCCCTACCGCATGAAGCCTTAGTCTCATTTACTTGGGCATCAAGAAGGAAACGAGATTCATTTTGACGTGTTTGTCATTGGGATCCAGCCTCAGAACACCCAGTGTCCTCTGCTTCTAGCCTCAAATGAAGATTAAGGGTCAGATGTTTTCCTAAGTCTTCACTCGCCGTCATTTATCTTCCAAGGAAGCCAGGAGCTAACTGCTACACTGCTGCCCCAGGAATGGAGCTGTTCCAAAAACTTCCAGCCCTTTCCCATTGCCTTCGATCTCTGTGGGCCACCGGGGAACAGAAGGATGACAGAGAAAAGCCTGTGGCATCCCTGATGAAGAAATATCCCAAATCATAAGGCCAGCTGTTAACAGGAATGACAGTCAACAAAGGAGGAATCGTAGAAACATATGCCCCAAGCTCTTGGCTCTGTGGTGGCGAAGGGGATCAGGTGCCAGGGTACACAATTCACCCTTTGCTTTCCTGAGAAAACTGACAGATTGAGGATGTAATGGAGACTGACAAGAATGGAGGTCGGCACATCCCCAAAGTGCTAAAGACCCCAAAGATCCCTTGTGAAGAGAAGGCCCTCAACTGAGAGGAAGAGAGAAGGGGGTGGGGGATAAAAGGAGTTGCATTGCTGGGTTCTCACCAGGCAAGCTGGTTTCTATTTAAAATATAAAAGAGGAGAAACATGGGTATGACAACAATGTCTGTTGTGACTGTTTTAATTAGAGAAAAATCAATAATATGTGTTATGGATGAAAGATGGTTTGGCCGTGTTTACTCCCACCGTCTGTTGCTCGTAAACACGCATGCACAAAACTGTCAGTTCATCTTGTACAGGCCCCATGTCGTTTATCAAGAGGCCAACTGGGGGAGGGGAGGAGGGGTGAGAGCTCTCACTGGGGTGGGAGGGGATCTGAAGAGCATGGAGTCTGGGGGAAGCCAAATGTCTTTCCTGCCACCCACTGGGAGCCCTCCTTTCATTTCCTTCTGCTCCCACTTTAAAGGGGTACAAGAAAGAGAAGGATGGCTGGGAGCGAGGGTACACACAAGAAGAAAATGGGCACAGAAAATAACAGCACTAAGAAGAACAAAACCAGTACAAAATCCTAGACAGGACAGTGATGCCAAAACACAGAACAGTCTGCTACTGCCTAGACATTTGGGGGCTCAAAGTAAGCAACTTTGGTCAAAAAAAAAAAAAAAAAAAAAAAAAAAAAAACAAAAAAAACCAAAAACCAAAGAACCATTTGTTGATTCATGAAAAGAGAATTTATTGTTGATTCTTATTTCTACTTTTGTAATTGTTTCTCATTTTCCATTTTTTCCCTACATTGAGCATGTGTTAAAGGGAAGGGTTCTGAAGAATATAAACTCTGCTTTCCTGGGTAGCTCAGAACTTCCGGGCCTTTGTTGTCTGTCCATGGGATGAGGAGAGCTATGCCAAGAGACTGAGGCAGGAGGGTTGCAAGTTCAAAACCAGCTTAAGTTACACAGTGAGTTCAAGGCTCGCCTGGAAATTTTAATGAGGCCATATCTAAAAATAAAACATAAAGAGAGGGCTGAGGACATAGCCGAGCAGTAGAGAGCTTAGACACCATGTGTAAAGACCTGGGTTCAACTTCCAGCAAGCGCTTGTGAATGGAGGGGTCGGGTGTAATACTCTAGACAGTGCACTTGAAATGTATTCGGGTTTTAGACCTAACGCCTTAGCTGGGAAGACAGCTGGTTGGAATCTGGGTCTGAGTGATGGAAGCTTACCAAGAAAGCTAGTGGGAAGTTGAAAGACTCGCCCTTCCTGATTTAAAACTCAATACAAAAGCAACTGTGGTTTTAATAAGAATGGTAATGCACCAGATGCATGGGCTAGAGTTTCTAAAGTCTATGTATGTTGATATTCAACAAGGGTGCCTTTCAATAAGGGAAAGGATGGGATGTCCATCGAAGGTGGCTGGGGCAGTGAGATACCCACATGCAGCAGAATGAAGCTGGAGTCCACCTGAGAGTGTGCATCAAAGATAAATATAACAGCTAAACTTAGAAAACTCTAGGAAGAAGATACATCAGTAATCTTTATGAATTTGGATTTGGCAACTTATTCTCAGCTGCGTCCTAAAAGTGGGAGCAAAAGTATTCTCATAGAGCAGACCAGGTAAGAACTAAAATGTCCTGGACATCACAGGACATTATCAGAAAGGTAGAAACACAAACCGCAGCATTGACAGAACTAACTTAAAATCTCAGGTATGGTAAGAGGTCAGGCTCCAAGAGACATGGAAACTCTTATAATTTAACCACAAAAAATCAGAGAATCCAATTAATAAGAAATTAATCAATTCAAATTAATAATTGAAAAGATATTTCCCCCCAAGTCATCCACAATGTGCAATAGGCTCAGGAGAAGATCATTAGGCATTTGGGAGATAAAAAGCAAGACTCAGTGAGATGCGATTTCACACCTACTAACATCACCAGAAAGATATTTTTCCATGAAAAATAACAAACGCTCCTGAGGCTATAGAGAAATGGGAACGTCCGTGCATTGATAATGGGAATATAAAATGGTCCAGTCACAAACTGTGGGGAAGAATGGCAGCTCCTCAAATAGTAAAACAGAGAATCAACATGTGACCCAGCAATTCTGCTCATAGAACTGGTAACAGGTGCTCAAACAAACGTGTTCATGGATGTCTCCTGGAGGAAGAGCATCCACAACAGCTGACCCGCATGTCCATGGATGAGCGAGTGGATGAGCAAATGATGGCCTGGAGATGCAATGGGATTGACCAGGTCGTTAGAGGGAAAGCAGCACTGGTTAGTGCTCCAGAGGCAGCCTCAGATGCAGCAGAAGTGTGTCTCTGCTTCTCCTAACTATCCAAGTGACAGGCGAAAGAGGTGATGCCTCAGGAGCAGAGAGCGGGTTTTGATTTGGGCTCTGAAGTTTTCCTCTAGGGTCATGAAAATGTTTTGGAATAAGACATACTTTGCAGTTGCATAGTACTGAGACTATGCCATTTGTATTTTAATCATTCATTTCAAAATGAATAATTCCAGCAGTTGATGGAGCTACACACTTATAATCCCAGTGTTCAGCAGGCCGATGCAGAATGATCAGAAAACAGTCAAAGAAAATCAACCAATCAAACAAACAAGCAAAAAGTGGTCCTTAGGCCTACAGCTAGCTTAGTGGTGGAGTGCTTGCCTGGTATGCAGGAAGTCTGGGTTTGGTTCCTAGCACCCCACAAAATAGTTAATGCTATGCAAACTTTGTTTCAATAAAACCTAATTTATTTAGAGTCAATCTGAAGAGTAAATAGAGAGAGACAGCAAACAAGTCGGGGGGGGGGGGGGAAGAAGACGGCAGTCAGTGGTAGAAGGAGACAGGGACTCAGACCTCAGTTCCTATAGCGCAGCAGTTCTTCTCAGGTCTTTCCTTGATACCTCTCTCGTGCCAGGGGAAGTCCCACCGCCCCGCCAGGATTTCTTCTCTGAGCCAGCATTTCCCTCTTCACACTAGCTTAACTTTTGGGTATGAAAGCATAAATGCAGTCTTGAAAATGGGAGGGACCCATGGGAACATTTTCTCATAGTCACTCAAAACACCCGAGCCTGCAGGACTGGGGAAAAGCACCAGACTACAGAGCCGAAAGCTGGGGTTTTAGCATTGTGATTACAGTATCAGTGTTTTCTTAAAGCTATGCACACCTTAATAGTTTCTGTTAGTACAGAGCCCCCCTGCCATCTCCCAGCCCGGTTGCTATAGAAATACTTTATATAGAACTATAGAAGTAGCTCTGTTTGCTAACATGTGCCTTTGGCGATAGACGGACATTTCTGGCTCCAAACCTTGAAGTTCACAACCATTTCCACAGCCGCCTCAGTGCCCAGCATGCTAAGGATGTCGGCTAGGCTGCCTTCCTACTGTTCAGAAAATTTCGCTCCTGCAGCTTCTTGGCTGCTTTTGAGGAATCACTATATGAGGTGAGTGAACTCCTCGGTGTGCTGGTATTTAAACTGTGGTCAGATGGGTAAAACAGAAATGCAAAGACGGTTTCGTTCATAAAGGGCGGTCATGAACGGTCGCCTTCTTCTTGTGTTCCCCTGGTAGGACACGAAGCAGCTCTGCTGCTACCCACAATAAAAATGGAGGGGCTGAGGGTTGTTATTTTAAGGCTGCCGTCCTGGGAAAAACAAAACACAGTAAATGAGAAAGATGCTTAAGACAATGTGGTGACTTTGTTCCAGGAAAACATTTGGGTCCTTTCACTGGGACAGGGGGTGAAAAGGTTGTCAGGGCCTTCTCCCGGGCTCTGGCTGACAGTGAACATGTGTTTCCTCCCTTTCCCCGACTCGCCAGTAGCCGGAACACTGCTTGTTGTCGGCGGAGGTTGTCAAAAACAATTTCAGTCTGGAGACGAGGGATGATAAAAGAGGTTTTCAAACCGTTTTCCACTGTACCATTTGCAGCCCTAGAGAGTAAAGATTGTATTACAATCTGGGTGCAAAGAGCTACATTCCCCTGGAAGAACACAGGGGACCTCCTTCACCCCGCCTGATGCTTCCCAGTGTCCCAGGCACCTGGAGGACACACTGCAATGGCTCATTTAAGTGGATGCTCCAGAAAAGCAAGGCGGGGTGGGGACAGTGTGTTGAGGGGAACACCCCAAAGCCTCTCCAGCAGTTTGTTTAATCCGCTAGCCGCATGTCTGGTTCCATTTTAGAGTCACTTTCAGGGCCAAGGGCAGGACAGACTTCAGAGTTGGGTACAGCAGGCGCAGTGGCAGCCACAGGCAATCCATTTCCCAGGGACCACTCTGTGGCATGTGGATTCTGCTGTTTCAGAGCAGCACAGGATGAAGGGGTGATGGCTCTCTGTCCTTCCCTAGTTTGGGGGCATCTCAAGTCATCCTTGGGATTTCTGCCTAGAAAACTCAAAAGGTAAATTAGCCATAGTAGCACACACTTCTGATCCCAGCACTTGGAAGGTTGAGGTAAGAAACAAGAACAGAAGTTTGAGGTTATTCTCAGCTACCGAGCAAGTTTTAGGCTGGCCTGTAGTACAAGAGACCCTGTAGAAATAGAAAGCATGGCTGGAGGTGGGAGACAAAAGAAGAAAAGAAGGGAGAAGCATGACTTTAATCACAGCATTTGGGAGACAGAGGCAAGTGGATTTCTGAGTTCAAGGCTAGCCTGGTCTACAGTTTCAGGGCAGCCAGCACGACACAAAGAAACTCTGTCAAAAGAAAAAGGAAGGAAGGAAGGAAGGAAGAAAGGAAGGAAGAAAGGAAGAAAGAAAGAAAGAAGAACAAGAAAGAAGAGAAAACATGGGGTGGAGTGATGGGCTAAGGAGGTATCTGCATTTTTGAGCATAAAATTATACCCATCACTTTACACAGCCAGGAAGATTCCTTGCGGGGTTACCTTAGCCAAAAGAAGAGCCCGGGAGCATGTATACAATTCAGTTCACAAAATCAAAACTTGATTTATCTTCAGCTTTTCAGGAACACATCAGTAACATAAATCAAGATGCTGGGGACAGCTTCCCTCAAGAACTTGCGTTACACTCCTACACTGAAAAAGAAATACCCAGACGCAAAGTTTCCTGGAACCTAAGGCTGCAAACATGTTTCCACAGAAGGTTTCTATTATCATCTTTTTAATGATATACATGGATGGATCAGAATCCCTTCCCTCGGCTTGCGCAGTCGGATTCCATGGCAGCTCCGAAGCAGTCATGTGTCTTTCTTTCTTTCTTTATTATTTCTGACAAGACTTAAAATATTTTTGGCTCAGAGTGGCAAATGTTTCTGCCACTGTCGGAAGATGAAGCTGACAGGTGACAACTATGTCCAGTAACCCCAAGACCAAGGCAAGAGGAGACTTGGGCAAGCCGAGGGCTGAGCTGGCTTTTGGATCTGATTCTAATTTCTTTTCTAGCTATACAGCGTCATCACCACACAATTCGTTTTCTGACTGTAACCAGGAAAGGGGTGTCGATAGGGAACGCCAGGTATGACCCAAAAGGTGTGTGGCGTGAGCGGGGGTCCTGCTTCAAACAATGACCCCCAGACCCAGTCCTTAGATAAACCCAGGGTTCCTTGTCTAAACCAATGACATGTGTCATGGGCTGATGAATATGACAGCCACAGGGAAGGACACACTTGCAACCACTGACGTCCCCTTTCAAGTCTGAGTCGATGATCCCATGCCAACATATTTGGCCAATGTCAGAGCGTTTTGGCTAAGTGGGCTCAATCAACTGTTTTCATCCTATTCTAGCCCATAATCCCTATTCAGTATTGAGTGTGCTGCTGCCTAATGAATGTGGTAATGGAATCCTTGTGTGTGTTTTTCCACAGCAGGGCGCAGATTAGCATAAGTGTCACATTCTGTGGGCTTTGCCCGCTCATTTCTCAGGCATGCATATACGGGGGATTTCTCAACTGGATAATAAGAGGACTATGGCCGGCACATGCAGAGCGGGCACACTGTTTTCGGCAGGCAGTGTGGAATAAATCTAACCTGGGAGGGGAGCTATGATAGATTAGCTTTGTACCTTTGCTTTAAAATGTAATATTTCACCCCAAGGATCCTGTAAGCTGAGAAAAGAAGGATTGGGTTGGATTTCACGCAGAGTTTCAGAAAACACTGTCAACTTTGACCGTGGGGTTGAGGAATTCTTCACCAGCCTCCCAGTTTTTCACACTCGTGATGAGTTCAAAGCTCTGGTTGCCAACCAAGATTAGAAAGAACGGAGGTTTTGTTCTTAGAGATGCAAATAGAAGAGGCAGGGAGGCTGCAGAAATTTGCCCAGCTTCCCCTCCACTTTTAGCATCCTCTCATGGATGTAAAAGGGCGAGCCAAGCCTACAGGGAAGACTCTCCAGTACCTTCTTCCGGTGGTCCTTAGCAGAGCATCTCTTGACTGAATCCCACAGAGAGTGAGGCGTTTCCTCAGAACCTAGCAATTACGCTTTCGCAACACCTTGCATTTCTAGAGACCTACTGTTGACTTTCAGATTCCAAATTTTACCGCAGCCAAGCTCGTGTCCATCCACAGATCGGACACAGATTCAAAAATGGAATAACAGTTCTGGTTCATAGTTTCAATCTCCCATTGTCTGCTCTGTTAGAGAAATCACATCTAAGAACGAAATAGCATTTAGAAGCAGAACTGTTTGCCAAGCGTATGTGACAATCCAACTGGACTCCCCCTTCAGCGCCCATGTGTTCCTCACTAATCCTCATAACTGTAGCCAGGAATGGAGCATCATGAATTTGTCTGAACTGGACCCAACCTAGACTGAGAGGTTTAAGAAAGCCAGCCTCTCACTTCCGGTGTCCTGGTGTTGGATCAGGGGAAAGGGGCCCGGGAGATAACGTCTTGCCTCCATATTGAGCTGTCTTGACGAGTCAGCCCACAGATGCTGCTGAGCTGGTTAACTGACAGCCTGCAGGCAGAAGAGGACCATGGTGGAAATTCCCCAAGGCTGGACTGTGGCCACCACCCCATCTCCACCTCCTTTTTACCTCGTCAGCCATGCCCTCCTACACGATAGAGGGACCCTGGGTGGTGACTGCATTTAAACTCGGCTGTTGAGCCGACCTTTGGGACTGAACTGAAACAGTATATGTGCAAATCCATCGAAAATCCCTGGCCTTTTACAACTCCGGCCCCAATGGAAATCAGATCACAGGTCTGTTTACAAGAGACCACGACCATTTGGATAAAGAGCCATGACAGCACTGCCCAGGATTATTTGAAATTTTAGTAACCTAAGCTTTAAAAATATTCTAAAAGCAGAATAACAAGGGAGAGGTAATTGCCGTGAGCTAATTACTTATGATATTTCATATATGTATATATATATATATATATATATATATATATATATATATATATATATATATATATATATATATATATATATATATATATATATATATATATATAATCGGGAACAATCTCTGTAAATGCCAGCTCCTGGCACTTTGGCAATCACTTGTAATTTTTATTGTTTAAAAAAATGTCAACATTTCCATTTTCCCCCAGCTTCGCTTAACCCGGGCCCGGCACGTAGCTGTTCAGGCCACCAGATGGGAACACTTTGCGCTGTTGTCTCGGAATGCTTCAACCTTTTGAGGATGAGCAAGTCTTGATCTCAATTTAGTGACAATCGCGGCGCTTTTAAAAAGGGAAAGGCACACGGTGAGCACAGAACGATTTGAAGGTTGAAGTGGAAGGCGGTGCCCGTGTTCAGGACTTTTCTGAACAAGTAGAGTTCCGTTCACGACTCAGCGCAGCCTTCAAGGGGCATGGGAGAAAGTTTGGAGGTTCAGAAATCTGTTCTGTTGGATGGTTTCTCTCTCCCCTCCAGCCACTTAGAAATAATGGCTGTGAAGAAGCAAGCCCCACAGAAGACAGCTTAACTAATTGTGCAGAGGGAGGCAGGAAACCTGCTAATGCAGGCTTCAGCTGGGAGGTGAAGCCTTAGGAAGTCCTTCCTACCAGCAGAGAGTTTTCTTGGCTCCTTTTTCTCCTCAGGCTTATCTGCTTTACAGAGAGCATCAAGCAATTACCTTCCCTCCATCTCGGCTAGGTGTGCTTTCCCTGGAGAGTGTAGCTAAGCAAGATATGTTCCCGTACCCAAGGTGCTTAGAAAGACAGGCACCCTAAGGCAATGCCTGTACGCCCCTGCTCTGCGCAGGCGCAGAGCTGAGCAAGGCTCAGGGAGATTTGCAAAGCAAGGGCTGTGGAGAGGCAGTCAAAGCACAGAGAAGAGCAGAGGAACCTGGAATGGCACCCCTGCACCGGAAGCTCATTCTGCAAGGCCAAATGAAGGGCAGTTGGGGTAGAGGGCAGCAAGGAGCACTGGGGAGGATTAGCCCAAGAGGACTATCAAGACAAAATGGGGATGTATCTAGGAAGGTAAGGACCAAGGTCCTGAGAGCCCGTTCACCTACTGGCCTACCCTGTATCCTTGAGCGTTCCAATCGCCTCACTGATGTCTTCTTTCCCATTTGTGAGTATCAAACCCTACAATAAAAAGCAAAAAACAAAAAAACCTTATCCTTAAACTCAATCGATTTTTTTTGTTTTTGTATGTGTCTTCAAAGAAGGAAAATGTGAACTTATGGAAGAAAGAAAGAGAAGAAAATGCAGCAAAGGCTGTCAGGAGATTGACTGAGGGGGTGACAGACTTTGTACCAGCGAATTCTTACCTGCTGGCAGTTCAACCGGGAAAATTTAAAAAGACTGCCTAATTGACTAAAAAAAGAAAGGCACCAACATTTGCCTGATGGAATCAGACCAAAAATAGAAATATATTGAAGATTCAAGGGACATTAAAACATGTGGACTGTAAGATTAATTCAGGACCATGTTCAAGCTATTCTTTAGCATTGTGAATATAAAGAAATATTCTATAAGAACTTTACTACTGTGCAACCTGGTACCTCTGCACATTTATTATGAACAGCAGGGACTGCAGTAGGAGTTAGTCTCCCCCCAGTAGTAGGTCTTTGTTGGTACTCAGTCTCAGGCTGTAAACATCTGGGAAGAGGAAGTGGCCAGTCTTAGTTTTTATACACACAGCCAACATTCATACTCAGGAAGGATTTGCCAGTTCTGAGCCAGACCCATGTGGAGAAGGCTTTGCCACCCATGGGTCTGAGGCCTTGGTTCTTGACATGACTGGCTCATGTCAAATAGACATTCATTCAGTCAGACTTTGATCACTCCCTACAATGCCATGCTCTGGAACACCGAAGACAAATCCCCTGACATTGCAGCATCTTTACAAAATGGGATTCCTCTCCCCTTTTAGATATCTGTATTGAGAGCAGCTCCGATGAGGCCAGATTTACTCAGACGTGTAAGGCCCATAGCTCAGTGCAAACCACCTACTGCCCCGGTCTGGAATAAACAGGAGAGACCCTCAGGAGAACATGAAGCCTCTGCATGACCTTCTTCCACAGTCTCTGACGACAGAATGATGGAGAAAGCCAAATACTGCTACTCTGATAAAAGAATAGAGCAATAAGATGACTTCTAACAAAATTCGGCTGTACCCATAGATCAGTGCTTTGCTTAGCCAACATCAGAGAAGCTTCCTCCCACAGCAGAGAGGAACAAGTAGAGACCACAGTTGGACAGTGTGCACCATGAAACAGTCCTAAATAGGATGTCTCCATCAAATTCCTTCCCACAGTACTCAGGGAACTCTATAGAGGAGGAGGTGCAAAGATAGCCAGTGGGGATGGGAGACCCCAGAGAAACAAAACCTAGACACAAAGGAACCAACACACATCTGAACTCACAGAGACTGTGGCAGCAAGCGTAGGGCCTGCCCGGGTCTACAACAGATGGGGTCCCAGCGTTGGGAGGAGAAGCAGACACAAGCCCCCATCCCCAGCTAGGAAGCTATTTCCAGCAGTTAACCTCTCACAAAGGAAAACTCATTTTTCCTCCAATAGTATCTCACTGGGTGTACTTAAGGGTAGACCCCGCGCCTAGCTGGAGATGACCAACACAAACGGAGCTAAATGGAGGGTTTTTTGTCTTAAGTGCTATTATTTTTTAAGCTTCAGATACTAGCTTTTCTATTGTGGTGAGTCTGATTTTGTTTTTGTGAGTTTTCTGTGTGTGCTGATATACGTGCTCAGTATCTGTATGGATTTCTTGTGCATTTTCTTTGGCTCTTTTTCTTCTGTTTGTTTTTAATTGATTGGTTTTTTTTTTTTTTTTGGTGCCTGAATTCTACAGAAAGAGAGGAAGACAAGGGTGCGAATTTGGGTGGATTGGAAAGTGGGGAAGTGTTGGGAGGAGTTGGAGGAGGGCAAATCAAAATCAGAAAATATTGTATGAAAGAATTCTATTTTCAAATTTAAAAAAAAAAGCTTCAAAAGTTAAAAGTAAAAGACAAAGAAGACAAAAAGAGTCCAATAACAAAACTGATTAGGTCATAGGCAAGAAGGACCCCATAGATACTACTGGAGGGACCTCAGGAGATTTCAACTACAATGGCAATGTGGAGAGTCCTCAAAATGTTGGGAACAGATTCACCATGTGGCCCAGCTCTACAACTCATGGACACTCACCCAAAGGACTCCAGATGAATATGTAACAGACAGACTTGCACCTAAGTGGTTTTTGTGACAGAATGCACAACAACTAAATGGTGGAGCCACCCTAAGTCTCCAGCAACAGAGAACTGAATAAACCAAATCACACATATGCAAACACACACATATGAATGCGCACGCGTGCGCACACACATACACACACACACACACACACACACACAAACACACACTCAGCGTTTTCTTTCAACCCTTAGAAAGAACAAAGTTATATCATTTGCAGGAAAATGGATGCAACTGCAAGCAATCATATTAAGGAAAATAGCCAATCACAGAAAGGCAGGTGTATGTTTTCTCTCATTTGTAATTGTCAGATTTTCTGTAGCTATAAACTATGTGTGCATATATGACAGGAAAGGGGAAGTGAAACTATCTCAAGGACTAAGAGGAGCGGGTGTGAGAAGGAAAGAAAGTGGGTGAGGCAGGAGGAACGTGCTGAGCATGCACTGTGTCCTTGTCTAAGTGTTTTGATGCTGTGGAATAATCCTTTTGTACACTGTGAAGATTTATCACTCAGACTGACCCAATAAAAAGCTGACTGGCCGGAGGCTAGACAGGAAGTATAGGCAGGACAGCCAGACACAGAAGAGGTTGGGAAGAAGGAGGGCAGATCAGAAGTCGCCAGCAGATATAGCAAGAAGCAAGATGGGCATGCCATACTGAGAAAAGGTCCCAAGCCACATGGCAAAGCATTGTTAAGAAATATGGGTTAATTTAAATGCAGGAGTTAGTTAAGAATAAGCCTGAACTATTAGCCAAACATTTACAATTAATATTTAGTTTCTGAGTGATTATTTGGGAGCAGCTGCTGGCACAGGAAAACTCTACCTACATTTTTATGTAACAAAACACCATGTACAATGAATATATATGATAAAAAAAGTTTTTTTAAGGCAAAAAAATGACATGCTAATGAGGATATAGAAAAAGGGAACTCTCCTGTGCCAGAGAGTCAGCTTTGTGGTTTAAAGCGCTTGTTCTTTCGAAGGATCTGAGTTTGATCCCCAGGACCCACACAGACGCTCACCACTTCCTGAGGTACCAGGCATGAATCTGATGCAGACATCTATTCAGGCAAAAAAAAAAAAAAAAAAACCCAAAAACAAACAAACAAAAAACCTCATATGAATGAAATAAATCTAAAAAAGGGAGAACTCTCATACACTCTTGGTAGGAATGTAAGTAAGCACACCCATTCTGTAAAGTAGAATGAAGCTTTCTCAAAAAAATAAAAATAGAAATACAAAATGACCCAGCATTACCATCGCTAGGTGGTATATATTTTGAGAAATGAAAATTAATATACTGAAAAACATCAGCACTGTTCACAAAGTGAAGCTATGTGGTCAGCCTAGGCCTCCAATGACAAATGAATAAAGAGTGTGTGTTAATAAACAGAATACTTTTAGCCATGAAGGAAGATGGAATCCTGTCCTTTTTGGCAACGTTGGATGAGTTATAGAATGTGTTAATTCACATAGGTTAACTGCAAAGAAACAAACGCTGTGTGTCCTCACTCATATGGGAGGCAAGTAAATTGATCTAGACAGAGAGGGTTTTGGAATGGTAGGAATTCAGGAGGGGAAGGAAGGGATGCTTAATGGGCACAAAACTACAGCTGAATGGAAAGAATGGGTTCCAGTATTCTAGAGCAAGGTAGAGTGGTTATCATTCATTATTTTTTATTGTATTTTAAAACGTTGGATATAAAGGATTTTGAGTGTTCTCATCTCAAGAAAAGATAAATACTTGAAATGATGTGTATGCCGCTGATACAGAGAATAGGGAAATCTCATACACTGTATGAGATCAGTAGAATATAAGTTAGCACAACCATTCCGGAAAACAGAGTGGGGATTCCAAATGAAGAAGAAAAACTACCAAATGACCCAGCATTTCATTTAGTCATTCCACGTACACACAAGTGTTATCAAAATGTCATACTATATCTCATAAATATGTACAGTTGGCATGTGCTAACTTACTTTCCGAGTCATAGAAACAGTAGGCAGTATATGATTTCAGAGGACAAGAGCCTGGTCCAGCACAGAGGTCAGGTGTGGAGGAGAGACACCACAGAGGTAGAGTCTACCATCTCTTCGCCACCTTGAGTCAGGTTGAAGTATATTAGAAAGTCACTTTTTAAATTAATTAATTTATTTTTATTTTATGTGCATTGGTATTTTGCCAAGGGTGTCTGGTCCCCCCCGGAACTGGAGTTGCAGATAGTTGTGAGCTACCATGTGAGTGCTGGGAATTGAACCCGGGTCCTCTAGAAGAGTTGTCAGTGCTCTTAGCCACTGAGCCATCTCTCCAGCCCAGAAAGTCACTTCTTAATCCTAACTTTCCCACTCACTTCACAGGGTGCTGCCCCTAGCAGGTCTGGAAGAAAGGGTGCCACTGGCTGCTTTCCGCTCTTAACTGAGCACCTCATATTTGGATGTCACGTGTTCTCCTTTCTCTTTTCTGGAGCAGGGCCATAAGCTGCCCTTTCAACCCCCAGGGGAAACCACCTTTGAAGTCTGAAGAGCCTTGCTCAGTCTTCACCAAAGCACAAAAGAGGCTTCCAGAAAGTGTGCCCTGCCTGCTAACGCTATTGTTGGCCTCTGCCTACTGCAAGGAGACCCAGAAGACTTGAGCCACTAACTAACTAACTAACTAACTAACTAAACTAACTAACTAACTAACTAACTAACTGAAGACGAATAACACTAACTCTAACCCTGACTTCTTCTTTAAACCAGGAATCCAAGAGGTTCTGACCCGAGCTAGGGGCAGATGTAAATCTCAAAGACCCGCACCTATGGGCTTATTTTCTCTGGTAGCTCTTACCTCTTCTACAGCAGTGACTCTCAAGCTTCCTCATGTTGCTGTGACCCCCGGCCGTAAAATTATTTTTGTTGCTACTTTTGCCACTGTTAGGAATTATAACGTAGATATTTCTAGAGACAGAGGCTTGCTAACAGGGTCGTAACCTGCAGGTTGAGAACTCTGTTATGTGGCCTTCAAAACTATGCTGTGAGCTTGAAGACAAGGGTTGAATCACAGACCCGTGGGACATTTCATACCCAAGCCAGAACACTCTCCTGGGAGCTTTTCCTGGGAGGGAACAGAATCTTCTGATTCACTAACTGTGGCCCCCTGCTCCACAGTGGCCAACTGGAGCTATAGTTTTGAAAGGTGTATTCTTTGCCATAAAGACACACTCACCTGGGAGCGTCCTTAACCTAACTCCCTCCTCCCTTTTAATATCATCTCATGAAAGACTCTTTTTGTTTAATGTGCATGACGCTGGTAGGTTATTGACAAAAATAATGTTTGCTTCAAGAGCGTCTTGGTTTGTGTTCAGTTTAGAACTAGATACTCAGATTTGGCAGCTGGCCCAGTCCACCAAATGGTTGCAGCTTCTTGGCTGTATTCATACCAGGGGAGGAAACCGCTGTCAGGGAAAGGGAAGGGCACCATGAGTCACTCTCTGAATGGCTTCCCTTTGAAGCCAGATCTGTCAGCCCCAAGATGTACCTGAAAGTCTGAAAGAAAAGCAACCGAACATTAAATGACAGCCTGCCTCTACGTAGCGCATTTGGTTGCACTTGGGCACTCAGGCCTAATTGTTTCAGGGGGTACAATTTGTAAGAAAAAAATAAAAAGGACAAGGCATGCCCGTCGCCATCTGTTTTAAGCAAGAAATTCTTTCAGCCTGATGCAATCAATTACAACAACTTGGGTTGTACTTCTTTTAAATTGTGGGTAACAGCAAGCACTCTGGCCATCATTTCCAACCTCGTCTGACTTTCTGTTTACACACATACAAGGAGACCTTATCATGACTAACCTGAAGGACCCACGCCGGGTACCAGACGGGGCTCGCCGTCACTCTTCCCCGGCCAAGCCTGTCAGAGCCACAGCGACACCGTGGGCTCGGAATCCTCCAGACTCTTCCCCACTGGTCTCGCTCCTCATCGCAGGCGCAGGCATACTTTGAATACTGTGGGCTCAGGCCGTGCAACACTCCTGTTGAACCAATCGTTTCATGGGACCATCTTAACAGGAACCAATGAGCCGACGTCACCCCCATAGTTCAGACTTTAAGACTTATCTCAGCGTATCCCTGCCGAGTAGAACGTGTTACACACGCCTAGAACTTGCGGTGAAATCCCCTCCACTTTGCCGTTCACCATGGTGTACCAAAATCACCAGGAAGAACCCCCTAAGAATTCGTTTCCCTTAGACGTTTACTCTCAGGGCTTCACCTCCTTTCTCTTTACTTTCTTCTTTAAGCCCTAAGTTAGTATGAGCATCTTGGCTTTTTAAATTAGAATTATTCTCTAGTCATTTCATGGCATTAAGTAAGGTGACCTATATCTAAGTATTCTGTAACCTATATTTTCTAGCAGCATATTACTTTTGCCTACTCAGTTAAAGTGAGTGCCTTCTGATTCCTGCTTCTCTGAGTAAAGTCATAGTAAACATGTCCATATTAACTAAGTACACCATGGATTGCAGAGCCACGCCTACTGATGGCCCAAGGACCTGCGCAGCTAACCTGGAGGCAACTGCAACGAGGTTAGATGGTAATCTCTGCAGTTAATCATCCTGAATAAAGATTCTGACTCGTTCATGGCAGTGCCTTTGAGCCCTGCACTTGGGAGGCAGGGGCAGGTGGATCTCTGCGAGTTCAAGGCCAACCTGATCTACAAGGACAGTCAGAACTGTTACGCAGAGAAACCGTGGATTGGGGGAAAATAATCTGGACCTGTCTCCTCCTACTTGTGACTTCAGGTCAATTATTTAACATGGCTAAGCCTCAGTTTTCTTATTTATAAATGAGAATGACATGTCTACTTCTTTTTTTTTGGGGGGAGGGGGGTTTCGAGACAGGGTTTCTCTGTGGTTTTGGAGCCTGTCCTGGAACTAGCTCTTGTAGACCAAGCTGGTCTCGAACTCACAGAGATCTGCCTGCCTCTGCCTCCCAAGTGCTGGGATTAAAGGCGTGAGCCACCACCGCCCGGCTGACATGTCTACTTCTTGGGACATTAAAAAGATTTAAGGAAAAAGTAACTGTCAACATGGGAAATCTTTGAGGTGCAGATGAGCCAGCCTGTGTAATCACATGGACCCAAGACGAAGAGGGGGAAGTGAACGTAAGGTCTCACCTCTAACCAAGAAGCTATTTACAATTGATACCAGCTGGAAAAGGGGCAATCTGTATTCGCCAGTGGAGTGCTATTGAGTATATCAGCCATGGTCCAGAGAAGCCCCACACCAACACAAAACACACTCCATGATATTTGTTTGGGGCATTTTTTTGTTTGTCTTATTGGGTTTTTTTTTTTTCTTTTTTTTGCCTTTTTTTTTTTAAAAAAAAAGAGTGATCATAAAGTTGGGTGGGTAGAAAGGTGGGGAGAATCTAGGAGGAAGGGGTGGGAAGAAACATGATCAAAATGTATGAAAAAGATTAAGAAAAACAAAATCTTTACATAATAATAATAATAAGCTGTGTAATCAGTAGAAGACATGGTACAGCACGGTGGGCACTCGGATGAAGTCCAGATTCCCACTGTCATCAGAGACAGACATCATAGTGTCAGCTGCCCTCACGCTTCTTCTTGGTATTTTCATTTCACCAGCCACAGTGCTTGCCCTGGCTGACCATGGCACTGCCAGCCCTGGGCAGACTGGTCATGCCTTCAGTTATGGGCATTGGAGAACAGAGATGTCTGGTCCCACCACCAAGAAGAAGTCCTTACTGGCTGCCCCTTGTATCACTCAATGCGTGTTCAAACACCTGGCCAGTGAGGAATGCCTGCTGGCAGCAGGAATACATGCCACACCCACCCCTGATTCCTGGAAACTCTCACGCTGTGGGGAACACCCTCAAGTGTGGGAGCTTCAAAAACTGAACACAGCAGAGAGTGACAAGTGTTTCCATAGTTCAAGTACATTTTTGAGACTTCCATGTGGTCTTTATAATGTGTATATATACGTACATGAACATACAGATGTTATTTTATGATTTCATAAAATAACAAATGTCTACTGTTTTAAGTTACAATCTCTAAGGAATTATTTTTAAGTCTTCATAATCATCATTCAAAAATCGATGGTGTCTTCAAGGAGCGAAAAAGAAATAGGCGAAGGGGCCGCTGGGACCAGTGAGCACGGGGCATATGTATATTTGGGTTTTAAGATGTAGCGAGAAAGAAATGATCAAGAGACAAATTGAAAAGCTGTGTTTGACACCTTTTTTCCTTCCCTGGAGCTGAGAGCAGGGGGTATCTAATTGCTCCTGTTTCCTCCAATAGTAATCTCATAAATAACACAAAGGCCTAGTGTGGCTCTCTTCCCTCAGTATCAGATAACCTTCTCCACTGTATATGCAACCCGCGCATTCATTTTAGGGCCAGGCTGGCTTTTTTACATCTTTGAAAGGAGCCTTGGACAAATCCTCTTGGAGCTTTGCAGTGAGCTTGGCTTTGCAGCCAAAATAAATGAGCAAAGTCTAGAACTTTGTTTTCAGAGTTTGTCAAGTTCTTTCCAGCGAAATAGTTCCTCCTGTTCCAGATGTTGTGGTTTTCATGACTTCAGCTCCTCTTCGCCTACCATGTGGAAATGCCTCATTTGGGAGATTTCATGGGGGATACAGAGGGGCCAGGGACAGCTCATCTGCGCGCGGATGGCCTTGGGGGGTGATTTCGATAGGGCTGCTTTGACTCCTTAAGATGAATCATTAAGTAGACACATTAACTTTTCTTTCTCCCCCCCCCCCTTTTGGTAATGGCACTTATGTAGATTCGATTTATTTTATGTTCTGCATGGACAGAGTGAGGTGAAAAGTGGGATAAATGGGAAATTATCGTCTCAATCAAAATATTCAGATTATTGGGCGAACGTTAATTTGAAACTGCAGCTCTTCGGGGAATTGCTTTAATTTTCTACTACTCTGTGTTAGTCAAACAGTCAAAAGCATAAACACAGCCTTGAGACTGCAGCCAAGCCAGCCACCCAGAGCAGTGCAGCTTAGCCCTGGGAGACGGGTAAATGATGAGGACACACACTTAGAACAGCCAGGTGTGACCACTGTATTCATATAGCAAAATGATGAGCTTCTTGCAAGACAATCAGAGTTTGCAAGGTCACTCAGGCTCCACTGTGGCCCCTTTAAAGTTCCAGAGGTCCTGGATTCCACACAAATTTAACACGAGAAGAGTACTGAAGGAGGATTGTTGAATTGGCTCAAGGAGCACATTTTCTTTTCTGAAGTCTGACTTTTAGTAGTTTAACATTTCATAGCTTTTAAATATAATTTACAGTGCATGTATTTTACAAACACATTATTTATGGCCTGGAAACCCCCTGTTGAGTGAAGACTCTTGCTACCAAGCCCAAGGACCCGAGTTCAATTTTAGTGACGCTCATGGTGCCAGAACTGACTCCAGCAAGTGGCTCTCTGACACGCACACACTCACAAACTAAATAAAGTCAAATGTTTCCAGTGTGCGTTCGTGTACATGTCAGCTTTGGCTTCGTAGACCTCACAGTGAATGGTCCCTGTGTATGGCCACTGGTGAACTCAGTTCTGCCCACTCTCACCATCAGACTGAAAATGCAGCCTTCTTCCGGGTAGTCTCTGGAAGATCACCTGCAACCCTTTTGGGAAGTGTCGTCTCCCTCTGCTCGTTCTGACATCTTAATACATACAGAAATAAGGGCTACCCACCAAAGCGTCTACTGTGAGCTCTTAACGTGGTATAAAATGAGTCCGTTTCTCTAGATTTTAAATGGCCTGCTCAGTACAGAAGCTTTCCCCAGTACCAATGCCCCTGACTGCTCACCAGGCTTTAGTCTCAGGACTCCAGATGACTCAATTCCCTTTCTGCTCTTTGAGGAAGTGTGGGCAGGAACATTTGAGCTAACTCATGGAGGGATTCTCGAATGCTGGGAGGATGGTCGGGCCCTGGGAGGAGTTCTGCCTTATGGTAGTTCTAGGCTTTCTAAATTAATAGGAGAGGTTTGTGTCTTCAAGAAAGAAGCAAAGAGCCCAGGGAAGCAGAAGGAGCCAGGCTTCGTTTACATCTGTCCTCTGCCCTCAATGCATTTCTGTAAATGCCAGTCAACACTCAATTATTCCACATGGGGATTACCCATGTAAGAATTGTCTCCTACTAATTTTTAATCCCCAAATGAATTTCTCTTGTTGCCCAGGGTGTCCTTTCCTGCCAGCCATGAGTATCTGTTTAGAAAGTCAAGCTAATATTGACAATAATATGCATAGGATCTAATTAAAGGAATCTGTTGCCAAAGGAGGGGAAAGAAAGAAAAGAACACACGATACCTCCTGAGGCCAAACAGCAGTGATTTGGGGATTATCTGTTGCTGGGGACTCTCTGCCCGCCACTCCTTCCTCCCGGCACGTACAGCTGAGAGCTGGCTGCCTAACATGTTTTTCAGAGACTGCTTCAGGAGTGACGCTGTTGATCAGCGGAGGACTGTTGTCCTAGCACATGTCTGACTCGGTAATTATAGTATTTTCTTACAACACGCTCTACGGCTGCCGGTCTATGGTCCATTTGTCTCTAAAACTTAGGAAATAATTGCTTCCAGTGAGAAGTTTATAAGGGAAAAAAAAACCCAAACTATTCCAGTCCAAGCTGTGAGACACTGTCCATTTCCAGACAAAAATCTGATCACGACCCAAAGGGGCATTTAGAGCTCCTGAAACTGTACCCAACTGCCTTTTTATGAACACATTACTTAACTGATGGAACCAGAACCTTCAATGTCAAATTACCCCAACCATCCATAAAGCGACATTCTGGTGAAAACTCAGAGATTCCCAGTGCCGTGACAACTGGGAAGCCTCTGATTCGGGTCCTTGAGTTTTCTGGGTGCCAGAGCAATGCGTTCTGTTAGCTGACAGAGAGAATCATGGGCACTAACACATGAGAAGCCAAGGAGTTCCACCAGCGAAGACAGCACACACCTTGCAGAAGTGCCTGGCCTTCCCAACTCAACAAGCGAGACTTGGGGCCTCGTAAAAAGACCAAACAGCCAATGGCAACCAGAAGGTGCCAGGCTTCATTTACATCTTTTGTACAATCTTTAGAACTCATGCAAGGTTCATATTCCATTCTGTAGTGCTTCTGCTAACTTGAAATTGCTTTCTGCCTCTTAAAATCTTGAGTTAAATGGATGCCCTGAGGTGATGAACAGCATCCATACCACAGTCCCCCACACCACCTGGTGCTCAACTTCATCTACCACCTAAGGGTCTGAGGACAAGCAGTCATGAAGCAGAGCTCTTAAAACATCCTCCTCCAATGATGCAGCTTCAGGTAGCAGTTGGGAAGGCTAGGGAGACATCACCAGGCCTCAGGATGCACACGGGCACAATGCCAGTATCATGATTTCCTGGCTTTAGCTGTTGCCCCTTTTGCTGAAGACAGCCCGGGGAACGTGGGAGTCCTGCTTGCTGCTGCACCTGGGCTAAAGCCTAGGCAGCATCCTTGAGCTCTTCTTGTCTGTCCTGAGCCCACGTTCTCCTTTCTCTTCGTCTAGCTGACAACCAGCTCAGCGATCACGAAGCTGAGCTGAGGTTTCAACACTCAGATTCTGGACAGGACCCTCCGTATCATAGTCATGGGATCCCTCCATTTCTTTAGATCCTACCTACAGAAGTTGTTTTAAGACTTTAAAGAATTTAAGGTCATCTCATAAAGATTTTTGAGGTTTTTTACACTCTTTCTTTGGTGCTGGGAGCCGATTTGAATAGCTGCCATTACAAGATGGCATTTGGCCCCAGCCTCGCTTGATAGATAGCTCCATATTAGGGTTGCAGTTCTTCCACTGGAAAACAGGGTGAGTTGTTGTGATCTAGCTGCCCACACTTCCCCTGACCGGCAGGGGAACATCCTGGTCTGTAACTGACAGGGATGCTCCCCTGCTTTCTTTCCTGCCGGTGGGTCTCCAGAAAAGCAGTTAAAGTATCAAAGTATCAAAAGTTGCTAGGCAGACTCCCTATATAAGCAGCTATAGTTCAGGGCTCCGGGCCACTTGCTTTCTGCTCTCCCTACAACCAAGAGGCTCCAATAAAGCGTGATTTGAGAAGAATCCTAGTCTGGTGGCTGTTCCTTCCTGCTGGTCAGAAAGTTCGCCGCACTTTGGCATATAAGAACATCGCATCCTTAAAAATAAAATAAAATGACTAGGCTGATGGTCCAGTCTGGCATCTCCAGACAGATGTCTTCTAGAGACAGGTCCAGCCGCAGATCCCAGTCCTCTGCCAGAATCACTATTGCAACTGACAGCGGTGCCTCCTTCACAGCTAGCCCAGGAGGCCTGGCTCTTCTGCCTAATCAGCAAGGCCTGCTGACCAAAAGCTCTGTCGAGACTTTTTCCTTTTGCTACCAGGGGAAAGGACATGGGCTTTTGTGACATAACCAAAACCATCACAATGCCTGATGCACAGTAGGTTCCCAATAAATATTAACTTAATGAATGCATGTATTTTGTGCATATATATGTATGTATTTTGTATATACATATATATATACACACACACACACACACACATCCTTACCAAGGCTAATGTTAAGCTATAAAGATGTAGGAGTTATTAGCCAGGTGATGGTGGCGCACACCTTTAATTGCAACACTCAGGAGGCAGAGGAAGGTGGAGCAGAGGAAGGTGGAACTCCAAGTTTGAGGCCAGCCTGGTCTACAAAGCAAATTCGAGGATAGCCAGGTTTACACAGACAAACCCTGTCTAAATAAATAAATAAATAAATAAATAAATGGTTTACCTAACAACTAATCTGTCAACTTAATTGAATACTTACTACTCTCTGTCAAGCACCTTCTATGCTTCCAGAACCTATTGTGGACCCAGAAAGCAGAAACTGGGTAAGATGTGATGTCTAGCTGAGGACAGAAAACTAAGCATTTGACATACATATGATCTGTATAATCCATGACACCACAAAGGGATAAACCGCAACACAAGTTAGTAGCTTCAGAAATGGGTGCGGGAAGCACAGTGCTTCATGGTTCTCATAAAAATCTGAAGAGTGGAAATAACAGAAGCCCCCAAAGGAGAGGGAGAACACTGCTCTCAAAGAGAAACTGTGGAGGACAGTGGACTCAGCATGCAGACAGGGGCGCAGGTGTGGGCATGGTGTGTGGCAGAAGCTGGCGTGACTGAAAGGAGCAGCTCAACAAGACCACTTCTTCACTGTATCACAAGATCATCCTCCTTGGAAAAGGTGACAGACCAGCCAGCCTGAAGGACACTGGCAAAAAATCTCCACAACAAGTAGATGTAAAATAATCATTTTATTGTTTAAAAGACAGAAAGAAGACCCTAACTCAACTTTCATCATGGTCTCTCTTCGTAAAATCTAAGGTGTACCTGTAAAGAGGAAGCACTAACTGCGGACTTTCCAGTTCCTTGGCTGAGAGCGGGAATTACTTTGATACTCTAAGATGTACAATACATCAGCTTGAAAACCACGCTGCAGTGGTGTAGAAGTTACCTCAATTTGGGAAGTAACCAGGCTGGCTAAAAGATAAAACAATTATATTTCTATTTATTATAAGGGAAAAACTCATGAAACAGGAACGAGAAGTCCAAGCTCAGCTGTGCAGCGAGGGAACCACACAGAGAGAGCACACCTAGTTCGTGAGCCCTTTTTCTCTGGGTCCCAGAAAACCACACCCTAACTTGGTTCCACCTCTTAAAGATAATTAGTTAACAAGGCTTCTCCATGACAGTGAGTCAAAGGATTTCATGATTACCCAAATATCGAGCATCAAAGATAAGTTTTTCTGCTCAAAATTAAGCCAATATAATTTCAAACACAAAAAATAAGGCAGCAAGAGTGGAGGCTGATTCTCCATCAAATCAAGGAGAATCACACAGACTATGGTGTTTTGGGTTGGTGCACAGCTGGAGTCTACATACCCTTGGAAGCAGAGAGCATGGAAACCAGCCGAATGAATGGCTTGTTTCCGTGGCAAGGGCTATGATGTATGTTCAAATGCATGTCCTTCTTGCATGTAGTTTTCCATATCGCATTTGCCTGACCTATAATTTGGTATTAGAAACAAGTACTCTTCCCAAGTTTCTGTTTGTCATTTTGAAATGTTGTCTGTCTTTCCCTGCCTCTTTCCCTTTCAGTCAGTTATCCTGACTTCCACTCAATCATTTAATCTCGGAACAAAGCCCCCACCCAGCACCCCAATTGACTGGCTCCCTGGCACACAGATAACAGCTGAACTAGCCCCAGTGTTTGGGTTCTGAGGTAGACTTCAGTGACTTGGGCAATAGGGAAGTTTTGCTCACTCTCATGCTGCAGGACAAACAACCCAGGGCAGGTTGTCATTAGCACGGTGTAGAGCTCTAGGGTACCCTCTGAGACATTAGCACTGTCCTCCATTCCCGTATTGGGTAACGCGATAGGATGGGGGGAGTACGAGATGGTGGGATATGTTTAAGTACCATTTTATGGCATCAGCCTTAGGCTATCTGCATCTATCTACCCAACTTACAGCCAATAGAGATCTGCATCTATCTACCCAATTTACAGCCTATAGAGATGGATGTAGGGGAAGAAGCTAAGCCATGCCCCTTCTCCCTGATGTGATTGGGAAGTGATTCATAGCAAATACGTTCTTATCCAATTTGTCAGGGTCTCCCATCTAGCTGCAAGAGACTCTGGAAAATATAGCGCTTAAAAGAGATCTTCCGGGCCACATGGCTGAGGACACCTGGTGGCTGAGAAGAACCAGTGGAGAGAGAGCTCCTGTGAAGGGCATGGCTAGTGGGTTTAGGGAATCTGAGATCTGGATGACTTATTCCAACACTTAGATTATTCATGAGTCTGGTATCCAAGTGGTTTATTTTTCTTTCCTGTTTTATAAATTCCTTCGCATCATTTTCAACTTGTTGTCATTCATACTTAGGAAATGAAGAAGGGTAATAGTTATTAAGTGAAGAAGGCAAATAATTATTACTGGGATAGAGAAGAGCAGGGGCAAGCCTAAAGTGTTGGCTCTGAAGAAGCGACCGCAGCAAAGGCCAGGAGAATGGAACACTCTTTGGAATTTTAGAAGAGGCATTATTTCATGTTACAGAGGGGTTTTATTACTTATTTAAAATGGACATAGGGGCTTGAGAGGCAGCTCAGTGGCTAAGAACACATATTGCCCTTGCAGAGGACCTGAGTTTGGCTCCTAGCACCCCGGCTGGGCGGCTCATGGTTGATTATAACTCCAACGCCAAGGGGTCAAACAGACACCCTCTTTTGGCCTCTGAAAGAACCTACACCCATATGCTCATACCCACACACAAATACCCATACATATGCGTAATTTAAAAATTACGACTGTTTTTAATTTGATGGAATATAGGGTAAGAAATTAGACCTTATACTCCACAGAATAGAGGGAGAAAATGCATCCGTGTGCTTTCTAAAAATATGCACACTCAGCATGCCTGGAAAACAGAGCTGGGAGCCCCCCCCCCTTTTTCTCCTCACCCTGTATTCTAATCATTTTGTGCTTTGTTGTGAGCAGCTGTGGCTGACCTAAAGTCTGGAAAGTAGTTTTGCTGAGGGTTCCATATACAGCAGGTGCCGGAGTGTTTCTCCTGGTCCTCCTCCAGAAGAGGCATTGCCTCCAGCAATGAGCGCTGCTTCACCAGGACAGTGTCCTCCCCTCAGCCAGGAACCATTGTATGGTTAGCACAGAGGTGCAAAAACATTAGGCCCGGTTGTAGAGTTGTTCATGGGACCCGAGTGAAGCAAGTCCCTAGCAGACCCTCTACCTTTGCTGATCTCAATTCCTCCAGCTTCCCTGCTTTTCTCTTATCGTCCAGATACTTGCCCCCTAGAATTACAAACCCGAGAAGCCTATCTCAAACTCTGCTGCTGAAAATCCATGTTAAGATGCTATATAACCAGGGCAGAGCGCGGACCGACGGAACAGATTCTGGGTATCTTCTGAAAAGGGGGAGGGGGGCAGAGGAAGGATCGAGGAAGCTGTAGTTCGGGGTCAGGGCTCTTAAGCAGAAGACCCCTGGGATGTCAGCAGCAACAGAAGCATCACGTCAGCAAAGCTGTGTCCCTCATGACCCAGCCTCCACGGGGACACACCCTGCCTCTTGCCTGGCGGTGCTGAGCTCTTAGCTTCCAACAGAACCAGAGCTTTTCTTTTGAGGACTCTTCCTGCTTCAACGCCTCCGTCCTTTCTCAGTGAGAAGAGGTCTCCCGGAGATCCATTTGTTAATCCCCCGGATTAGGCTCGCATAAAGAGCGAAAGCACCACTGGGGGAGAATTCCTACAGCTTCCTGCACTGTGCAAACAAGATTTGCCTGCAGCTAATGGGCATGCCTAGCTCTGACCTAGTGGAGTTAGGGAAACAAGAAAAGAAGAAGAGAAAGGGAGACTCGGAGAGGGAGTGGAGCGAGGTGAGAAGCAGGGGCAGTACAAGTCTCCTGGTCTCCTGGCCGTGTCAGGATCGCTTTGGCTGTGCTGCAGGCAAGCGGAGTTTCAGTCTGTGTCTTTTAGCGCGTCTGATGATAAGATGATGCTTTTAGCAGAAGGAGTTCGAGAAACAGCGGGGCGTGTTCTTGCCATTTGAGAAAGACGTAGGAGCATGGGTGTATGGAAACATAATGGAACTTCTTAGTTTACAGACAGTGTTTTAATATTCAAACGAAACAGGGAGATAAAGCTTTAACCCCAGTTAACACTCTATCAAACTCGTTTTTGCTTTAAAATAATGCATGAGTTCCTTTGAGAAGGGACTGAGTGTCTACACTGACACTCACACTGAAAGTCTGGAGTTTCTGCCTGAGGCTCCTTCACTTTCTGCAGGAATGTCACCAAATTTCAGGGGCTGCTGGGGTTAAGTAAGCTTTTCTTTCTCTCTCTCCCTTTCTTTCTCTTCCTTCCTTCCTTCCTTCCTTCTCTTCCTCCTCCTCCTCTTCTTCTTCTTCCTTCTCTCTCTCTCTCTCTCTCTCTCTCTCTCTCTCTCTCTCTCTCTCTCTCTCTCTCACAAATTCAGACCAGATGAAATAATTTTTGCAGCTCATACAGGTTCAAGTACCTAACAGGCAGTTACTGGGAGCATCCATAGGAGCGGGTGTCCAGTTCCCCCCTTCCCGGAACATAGGCAAGGGACTGCAGGGGGCTTTTCTCAAGCCTCCCCAGTGCTGTCAAACCTGTCCACACGCTTGCCTTTCCAGTAACCTGTGGAACAATCTGGAGGCACAGGATGGAGAGGGCATAGTCTGCAAGTGTCTGAGAAAAAAAGCACACCTGTGATGGCCCAAGGGGCTGTGACTCTACGCTGCTCTGTGAGGACCTGACTCACCTCACCCTGAGTTTCTCCTCCCCAGGGAAGTATTGCCACAGTGGGGCTTAACCAAAAGAGGCCAGAGCAGGACTAGAGAACCCAGTTTGTCTGCCTTTTCCTTTAAGGCCTCAAATAGATTCCTAATTCCTTCTGTAAAAATCTGTCTTCTCTCTCAGTCAGCTTGAGCCCTCCCTTGTTCTCTTTCTCTTGCCCTTCACCCCTTTACCATGGATCCAACTTTCTCTTTACATGTATGTGCAGATGGCATTTCATGTTAGATGTTGCAAAAGATACTCTGTAGGATATCTGAGATATACCATCTTCCTTTGTCTTGGAATGAGTTTGTCTGGTCAGACTCACTGGTGGGTTGGCTTTTTTCTTTCCAACTTTCTTATTTTGGGGTTTATTTTGAATAGAGCAGACCGTTGTCTTGTTTTTTTATTCTGCTCTTAAGGCAGGGGTCTGAGTTTCCTTTCTATAGCTAAAAACAACTTTGGAAGGAAAGGGTCCGTCCTCCCTCCACCCCCCTGCAACCACACAGCTTCCAGTTCATCATAAAGGAAAGTATAAGCTGAAGCAAAGGCCACTGTAGGACATGACTTCCTCGGGTGCCACTCAAAGCTTGCTCGGCTTGCCTTTTGCAACCACCCAGGACCACCTGTGCAGCGGTGGCACCACCCACGATGAGCCAGGCCTGCCCACATCAATCATGGATCAAGAAAGTACTTTCACAGACTTATTTAGAGGCCAATCTGATGGAGGCCTTTGTCTCAGTTAAAGTTCCTTCTTCCCAGACAACCCTAGCTTTTGTTTACCTCACAAGCCCTACCCAGTACAGTAGGACACGTAGCCTAAACAGGTGATTCTCAACCTTCTTAATGCTGTGACCCTTTAATACAGTTTGTCACATTGTGTTGACCTCCCAAACACAAAATTACTTTGTTACTGCTTCATAGCTGTCATTTTGCTGCTGTTATGAATGGAACTGTAAATATCTGATTTGCAGGATATCTGATATGTGACCCCCGAAGTGGTTGAGGAACCACTGTTTTAAGGTTCTTCATAGATGCAAAAATTTGAGTGAAAATGGCCCAATTGGCTCATAGGGACTGGCACTTTGGGGAACTGTGGCCTTGTTGGAGTACGTGTGTCTCTGGGTGTGGGCTTTGAGGTCTCAGAAGCTCAAGGTGTCTGAGTCTCTTCCTGCTGCCTGCAGATCTGGATGTAGAACTTTGGGCTTCTTCTCCAGCACCATGTCCGCCTGTATGCTGCCATGCTTCTTGCCATGATGGTAACAGACTGAAGCACTGAACTGTAAGCCATCCCAATTAAATGTGCTCCTTTCTAAGAGCTGCCATGGTCATGGTGTCTCTTCAAGCAATAGAACACTGACTAAGACAATAAAGATGCCCTTTATTGGGTTTTACCTGAATACCCAGGCTCCATCTTTCACCTCTAGGGCAGAGTCCTCACAGCCCTAGACTGCATAGCTTCTGTTAATAATGGACCCATGGGTGATGTTAGTCCAAAGGTGACTCAGAAAGATGCAGGACTCCTAGATTAAGTCCAGCTCTGGCGCCACCGTCACTATGACTTTGGGAAGTCATAGTTTATATGGAATAACCTCTTTGTTTAGAGAATTCTGATTTTGGTCTACAGTTATGATTTCTTATTTCTGAGCAAAGAGTCATGAGGCCATTTTAGAAAAAAAAAACATTCCATCATGATCTTTCTAGGCCATGTTTTATGAAGGCTCAACCCTCATCTTTAAAATCCATCCCCCAATCAAGAAGGTTTCCTAAATTCACATTCAGATTCTGGGGCTCCCAAGAACAACCCCTTCTTAACTAGTGCCCTATTCAGGACATTCTAACTACTCTGGAGCCTGGAAGGTTCTTCTCTGCTTCCCCAAGTCAGCAATGCTATTTCCTGTTTGGACTCCACTTCTTTGTGCTGCAGCAAGAAAGTTCCATCAAGGGGTTGAAACAGTGTCTCCATGGTTCACATCCTGCTCTTTATAGAGGACCAGAGTTCAGTTCCCAGGACCCACATGGAATGACTCAGAGTGTCCATAGCTCCAACTCCAAGGGATCTGACATTCTTTTCTGGCTTTCAACAGTACTGCATTCACACATACAAAACCATATGCAGACTATCACATATACATATATTTTAAATAAATAAAAACAAAATCTTTTTTCAAGTGTCTCGCTCTGGGGGAAAAAAAACATAGCTCGTTTATGGTGCTTCCCATTTCTCGAGGAGCTGAGGAATCTTATGTCTATTACCCAGTGCTTAACTGCCCCATGTGTCTATTCAGGTCTTCCCCTAATCTCAAAACGAGGGCACAATTGGAACTTATTTGTCTACATTGGCTAAAGGCAGGAATCCCCAGTTGTAGCAGGTTGAGTGACTTATAAATGCGAATACTCGGTCCTTAGTTGGTAGGGCTATTTGTGAAGGGTTATGTGTGGCTTTTTCAGAAGATGTGTGTCACTGGGGGTTGCTTTAGATTTCAAAAGATTTGCACTATTCCCAGTCTCTCTCTCTCTCTCTCTCTCTCTCTCTCTCTCTCTCTCTCTCTCTCTCTCTCTCTCTCTGTGTGTGTGTGTGTGTGTGTCTTTCTATCTGTCTGTCTGCCCCCAGCTTATGGGTTAAGATGTAAGTTCTCAGCTGTTCTTGATAATATGCCTTGTTCTACCATCGTGGACTGTAACCCTCTGAAACTATAAGCCCCAAATAAACTCTTTTTGCTATCAGTTACCTTGGTCATCGTTTCTTATCACAGTAATAGAAAAATAATTAAGACATCATACTTATCTTAAAACATCATTGTTGTTATTTTATGCATAACTTGATAAGAACTATGTCAGCTCATAGTTGAGGAGGCAACAACGAACTTATACCCCAACCAATCAAAACAAGTAAAGGGATCCAGCTCTGATGAACTGATCAACCTTATAACCATCCACCTCCCACCTTATTCTGGCATCCGATGAAGTGATCAACCCTGTATCCATTCATCTCCCACCTTATTCTACATAAGGTTACTCCCATTGCTTTCAACTGGCTTTTCAACTATTTGCAGCCACTGAAACTTGTGCTGATACAAGTGATAATGACAGAGTATTCCTTTCTCAATCCTGAACAGCCACAGCATCATTCTGTATCTTCTGTTGTGTGGACTCAAGTCCTCTTGGCTTTATCTCAGTGATGACAGTATACTATAAGCTAAGGAATGGGAAGTATAACTAAACTAAGCAAGTGTGTGTGTGTCTGTGTGTGTGTGTGTCTGTGTGTGTGTGTTGAGGGTAGGGGTGGGTTGTGGTAATTAAAGCAAATTGACCATGTCAGGAATCATCCCGAATTTTATCTAGAGGCACTAATCTGGGAAATAACATAATTTGAAGTTCTCATTTTGCCATACAACTGACATCTCAGGATGAGCGTGGGATGAAATTGGATGAAGCATGTGTGTGTACATTTTAAGGAGATCTAAAGTTCTGAGGGATTTCCTTCTGGAACGCCTCCATGATTCTATCCAGAATAATGAAGAACAATAACTGTAGACCAAAATTTGAATTTTTCTCTACAGAAAGTTTACCCACATAAACCAGAGCTTACCCAAAATCATAGTGCCAGTTAGAGGCAGAGCAGAAATGAATTAAGAAAACCTGCCTCTTCTGAATTACATTCAGAATAGTATCACTGGTTCAGCCTTCTCTGCATGTATGAAGGACTGAAGATGAGCCTGGGCTTTCGAGCCAGCTGATTCCTTATGGTTTTTGTTTGACCTTGTGCAATGTATTTGTTTCTTTTATACTGACTTTCCAAATCTATAAAGAAAATGAAAGGTGATATCTCCACTTGTAAGGGTTCTCTGTTTCAAGTAATATAAACTAACTCTAGTTAGACAGCATAGTTTATTAGTAGGATATGAGGAAGCTTATATCCTGTTAAGGTTGAAGATCCTGTTTGGTTCAGTTCTAAGAATAGTGCATCCTATGGCTATAGAAAACATCCAGAAGATTGGAGAATCAACCTAAGAAAGGCAGAAGGAATGGGTCAACCCAACAGCCAAAGGCACTGTCGGAGCCACAGCCAAATGATAGCCAAAGCTGAGCCAGGAGATGCTCTGTCATCGTCATGTTCTGAACAATGGGTTTATTTACCAGTGCTACTGGTCTTTGCTATTTGATACTGTACCCAATATCGAATTCCGTTGGGACCCTTTCCAGAATGGAGAACTAAGGTGTGGAGTCAGTCCCAGGCTTACCTGGTGAATAATCTCTCTCTCTCTCTCTCTCTCTCTCTCTCTCTCTCTCTCTCTCTCTCTGATATGGGGTTAATCTGTGTTGCTCTTACTGTCCCGAAACTCACTCTGTAGACCAGGCTGTCCTCTAACTCTGAGATCTGCCTGCCTCTGCCTCCCAAATTCTGGGATTAAAGGTGGTAATAAATTCTTAACTTCCCTGTTATATCTCTTTCTTGTTACCAATCAAAGTCTAGGCAGACACTACTGGTTGGCTAAATATAAATCATGTATCTACATCTTAGATGCAATGGAGTCTACGAGAAGCATCTAATTCTGGGTCCTTTTCTGGGAATACTCACCAAAACTCACATTATAATATATTCCTCGGACGTTGGGAATCAATTCCAAGGATGATCAACTCTCCAAAGGAAAAAAGACATAGTTCTATGAGTGCACTCCATAGAGCTTGTGTCAGGCTTAAACAATATATGCACGAATCTAGAGAATAGTAAGAACAAAAAGTTCTTTTTTTACATTTTCAGGGTCATAGTACTATAAGAATCAAGTTATCTCTTTACAGAAAGCCAGTCTTGACTGTGTGACCGAGAAGAATAAAGTAACAACTGAAGTGTCCTCAGTTCAAAGAATGAGAAAATATACTTGCTATGTAACTGGGTGGCATCGTGACTACCGAGGATTTGCAAAGCCATGAGTTTACTCCCCAGAACCAGAAAAAAAAAAAAAAAAAAGACAGAGGCGGATGAAGGGCAGGAAGAGGAGGCAAATATAGGGAAAGAAGGAAATGAAAGACAATGACAGGAAAGATGAAGGTGGAAAGAAAGGAGATACACACATACACAGAACGGGGGAGAGTGAACAACAGAACTCAGAGGCACAAGTGTGAAGTTCTGGTGCTTGGGAGGCTGAGGCAGGAGGGTAGCCAGTTCAAGGTCAAAGTGGGCTTTAAGGTGAGAGCTTGAAGAAGCTTTAAGGTGAGAGCTTGAAGAAGCAAGTGCGAAAGCATGTCTTGGTCACATAACTGATGAGTCCTGCATGGAAAGGGATTATTTACAAGAGGAAAAGGTGGTAGTCAAACTGGTGAGCATAGTGTCTGAAGGTGGCTCTCCTCATCCGAGGTGCCCAGGCCAAAGCTGCAAGAATTAAAGACAGGGGAACTTAGAAACATCCCTGAGCTTTGGGGAATTAAGTCCTTGTAACATGTGCCTATTTGGTGATGGGCTGTGTACGGTTTTGAGTTAGTTGATTCTGTTCTGTTTCAAGTTTGCAAAGAAAAGGTAAGATTTGCTTTTTAATTTCCCTCCCAGCAGATGTTTCTCTGACACTCACTCTTCTTATCCGTGCACAGACATTAAAAACCACAATTGTGCCTGGCGGTGGTGGTGCACGCCTTTAATCCCAGCACTCGGCAGGCAGAGGCAGGTGGATCTCTGTGAGTTCGAGGCCAGCCTGGTCTACAAGAGCTAGTTCCAGGACAGGAACCAAAACAAGCTACGGAGAAACCCTTTCTCGAAAAATCCAAAAAAAACCCCAACAAACCACAATTGTGGATGGCTGCAGAGGTAGCGTCTCTGAGATACTCTCAATGATTTCGTTTGAGCTCAGCTGACTTTGACTGGTAAGGAATCCCAATTAAAACCCGAGAAATCACAATACTTCTTCCAGAACAGTGTCCTCAAGACATCCAAATGTGACTGACATAAATATGAGGACACCCCCTCTTTCTGCAGAAAGGCACCCACTAATCATCCTTTTTATTTGGGAGCTGTCTTACTCTCCTTCTTGAGACTGTAATATTGTAACCAAGGCCTCCACTTATCTCCCTCTCCCAGGCTTTCCTGTGTCGTTTACACTGACCAGTCAGGCAGTGTTCTTTGACATGGGGTTTTGTGGTTAGTCCAGACATGTGAAATGGGGTGGACCTTGCATGACTCTGCTCTGTAGCTCCATGTGGGCATTTAAGTCTCTCTTGGGTTCACAGTCCTTTAGAAGCATATAGCAATGTAGCAAGGACCTCCTGGTCACCCATGGGTCAAACCTGCCTGCCAGCGAAGCCAAGCAAAACCACACAGCTCAGCAGGAACTGCCAGGGTGAAATATATATATATATTAGTTTAAGTTGCTTTTCTGATTTCAAAGTTTATAGAGTTCCACACAAAGTCCTAACCCCCTTCAGAGAAAAGTCACAGACCCCTCCACTGATAAGAGTTGAACTTTTAATACAGCTTAAGAAAACATACAATGACAAAATAATTATTGACTCTAGAAAGCAATACAAGTGATAAAGCAATGAAGCCTTCTGGCCCCTCCATGTAAGGCTGGGAATCAGTATTTTCAAGTTTACACAATACTGAGGAAAAAGAAAAAAGTTTATGAGTATGGATATTCTGCCTATGTGTGCATGTCTGTG
>NW_004949107.1:5257436-5292254 GCF_000317375.1 Microtus ochrogaster | reverse complement strand
CCGTGTATGTCTGTGTACCGTGTGCCTGCCCGTGTATGTCTGTGTACTGTGTGCCCGTCCGTGTGTGTCTGTGTGCCCATACCCTGAGAGACCGGAAAGGGGTATTGGCTCTGCTAGAACTGGAGTTTCGGAGGACTGTGAGCCAACATAGGCGCTAAGAATTGAGCCCGGGTCCTCTGGAAGAGCAGCCAGTGTTCTTAACTGCTGAGCCATTCCGCAAGCCCCTCTTGATGTATTTTAAAGAACCACAAATTCGTTGTCTTCCACAGAAGAAGACACCGTGTATTGAGTCTTCCAATTAACGTTCATATCCAAAGAAGTGGAGCCGCACAGTTTGGATCTTGCTGGGGAGCCATGTCCTCAGATAGAGTCACTGGTAGCCATGGAAGTGTGCAATGCCTGCAGGTCACACATTCAAGACACAGATTCTTGCTCAGTTTTGACTGGAAGCCAAAGCTGTTACTAATATAGTGACATTCTGCCAGAAAATACCACCACAGCTCCCCTTTCCTCTAAAAGCAACTTAGAAATCGTGATGAAAATCCCCACAGTTAAAGTGACCTCTTAAGACTGGGGAGATGGCTCAGTGAGTGGGGTGCTTCTGTGCTAGCCTGAGGACTGAGTTTGGATCCCTAGAACTGACAGAAAAGTCAGGCTCCCATGGTTCACCCTCTCTTACTCCAACAGTAGAAGGAGAGAGACAGACAGATCCCGGAGGATGGCTAGCAAGGCAGTCTCGCCATAACTGTGAGCTCCAGGTTCAAGAGCAGCCCTTTCGGTGCACCCACACACTGAGACAATGGGGATGTTCTATCGGGAACTCACCAAGGCCAGCTGGCCTGGGTCTGAAAAAGCATGGGATAAAACCGGACTTGCTGCACATAGTGGACAATGAGGACTACTGAGAACTCAAGAACAATGGCAATGGGTTTTTTTATCCTACTGCATGTACTGGCTTTGGGGGAGCCTAGGCAGTTTGGATGCTCACCTTACTAAACCTGGATGGAAGTGGGCGGTCCTTGGACTTCCCACAGGTCAGGGAACCCTGATTGCTCTTTGAGCTGATGAGGGAGGGGGACTTGATCGGGGGAGGGGGAGGGAAATGGGAGGCGGTGGCGGGGAGGAGGCAGAAATCCTTAATAAATAAATAAAATTAAAAAAAAGAAAACAAAACAAACAAACAAAAAAAAGAGCAGCCCTTTCTTTAAAATGTACCCTGGACAGTGACAGTCAATATCAATCTCACAGCACCGCATAACCATGCGCAGGTGAACCCACTCACACAAGCACACACACACACACAAACACACACACAAACACACACTGCATGCATACACACACATGGACACATGCATGCACATAGTAATTTGTGAGGAAGACCGGCTGCCCAGGAAGCTGCCTGGATGATATAAAACTCACGAGCAATTCACATTCCCCTTTGATCTGTTTTTAAGGTTGGGACAATCTTCAAAGCTTTCATATGCCTGAGAAATGTCTATAAAAGTTTTTACGCCTAAGGTACAGACTGCTAGACCACATTGGAATCAGGGGTACCCAGGGAGGTGAGGGAGTCTTTGTTTGACTTCACCACAAGGCAGGGGGCACTAAACATAGGTCCAAACCCTGAAGCTACCTGATCAAATGGGAGCTGGGCCTCTGGGATCTGAGGGTTTTCACAGAGCTCAGATGGTTACAAATGGTTCCCTGTTCTCTCACTGATTTCTGGGCTCGGCCCCGTTAGTCTGGTTCCCGATGTTTCTCCCTTTGGCTTGCAGCGCGTTCTACTCTTCCTGTTGTGGGATCAAATCCTAGGATTTTAAAAGCTGCAGTTTGATGTGGATGAACAACTGCCTATAAAACGCATTACATTCGTTCCCTGTCATGTATTTAATTTCACACTGACTGCTAGTGTTGCCTGAATGGATTACGGCAGGGGTCTGCCCCTTGTCCCACTAAACCACACCGGTTAAATAATACCTCGGTGTCGAGAACTGCACCAGGACCATTTCGTACAACTAATACATGAAATGAATACTCAGCTTTTCTGCAAGTAATTTAGTTTAGGGGAAAATAGGGACACGCTGAGCTGCTTTAAAGCGGGCTCATTTGCAGCACCGTTTGTCCTGTGGGCTGCGCAGTAACTCGCACCTGCTCTTGGGTTGCGGGCGGCAGCGGTGGAATCACGCTCGGCATTTGGTGCTCCGAGGCTATTGACTTTGCAACCCCCACGAATACTACTCCACCCCGGGGTCAGCCACTTACATTTGGCTCGTGTTTAGATAATGATACTGTATTCTTGTCCAAGCAGGGGGAATGCTAGAGATAAACTCCACGCTACTCCCAAGTTGACTTGACCCCTGTTCAAGAGCACTTTCAAACCTGAAGCACCTTCGCCTCCCAGCAGTCAGGATAATCGCCTCTTTAGTGAAGCACTCTTGGCTTGGATCTGTGAGCCCAGCCAGGTGGGGCCAGGCGGAGAGTTCGAGAACCTCTCTGGCCCGCCTGTTGCACCTGTGATATAAACAGCCCGGAAGAAGAAAGCGCTTTTCCCACAGCCTTGGTAAAGCCACCACCGGGCTTTTGCTTCCGTGGCCACATCTGGGTGTGACTTCCTGATGCTGGGAAGCAGAGAGGCATCTGCACAGGCTTGGAGCTCTGGACAAGCTCACAGTGGCTAAGTAGACAGCGAGAGACGCTTGAAGAGAGGGCGAGCGAGGGAAGAGAGTTCTTTTATTTCCTCTTTATTTTTGTTGGAAATAAGTTAGGAAAGTATTCCAGCTTTCCTCATCCGTCCCTCCCCCGCCCCCTTTAGCTTTTGAGTGTGAAAAGAGAGCTGGAAGTCATCGGAGGCCTGGTTGGAACAGAGAGTGTTAATTCTTCCATATCTAAGCCTCTTTGTGGAAATTCCTTTGTCTCCTGCCCCAAGTCATTAAACACTAATCCCATCACTCTTCCTAATCCGCCCACTGGAGCTGGAGCTCAGTTTCCGAAACAGTCTTTGTGGCACTTCTAATAGACAGGTCCTCTAGATCTCCAACGGTTCAGGCACATTTCGAGGCTCCCATTTCAACCCCTTAATGAAGTACCCTTAATGAATCTCTTCCTCCTTCACGCGGTGAACACAGACACCAATTGCTTCAGTGTTAAGTAGGAGAAGGTGCCCAGTCATCTCAGGGGCCTCTGCAAAAATATGACTGTCAAAGGCAAAACCTAGGAAACAGACCATTGAAGGCTACAGTCACTGGAGTGCTCATTTAATTACTACGGATTTACAAAAGAAAATCTGCTCTTTGTCGCTAACAAAGGATAGGGGACTAAGAAGAGATAGGAAAAGGGTTTGCCAATAAATGTGAAAGGGGGACCCAAGGCCCAGTAAAGGCAGGGTTCAGGGAGACCCCTTCTAGTCTGTTCGCTGAGTTTTTCCTTCACATTAGGTGTGCACAGAGATAGCCAGTGATGGCGGCTGATAAACTCTTCCCCAGTGGGAAGCCACCACCAGGACGATAATTCATTCTATTCATACAATAAAGCGGTGTATTGTACTGTTAGGGATGTGCTGGTATTCTGAGAACCCAGACAGGGAGAGGGCAAAACAATGGGGAGAAAAGTGTTTTCTGGGGAGATCCTGTTTCTTTTCCTCTCTTCGTGTGCTGTTTACTCAAAATGCTTCCAGCCTCAGCAGGTAACCTCAGTTTGGGCTTAACATCCCTCCATTGGGCTTAACGTCCCTCCAGTGTACCAGACATAATGGACGTGAATGAAGACCCTGTGAATGGGACTTGATTGTTTTGTTTTCAAGCTAGGTCAGGTTAATTCATAAAGAGTTTGCTGCTGGTTTGGTTTTGTTGCTTGTCTTGGTTGTGGTTGTTTTGTTTACAGTTTATTTTGTTTTGCTTAGTGAGGTTACTATCATAGATTAAAATGTATATTGTATGACATCATATATCTGTTTATCATACAGTGAAACGATGTGATTAAAAACTAGAATCAATAGGTGGTCTTGGCTTGCAGATATATTCATTGCCACACGGTATTGCCTTAAATTAAAGAAAGAGAAGAAAATAAGTTAATAGAGGAAATGCTATTGTCTTGATCATAATATATGTGTTACCAAAGACTGAGAAAAAATAATTGACCACGGTTCATACTACTGTGGCTGAAGTTTATCCTCCTGGTGTCTATGTGCCATTTAAAGTCAAGTGCCAGCTAACCACCAAAAGCACCTGCAGGCAGCAGACATTCACTTAGCCCATTTCATCAAACTGATGCCATAACGGATGGACCAGTGATCTAGTACTGAAGAACAGAACTAGACAAACTTGGATTTGGTTAGTGGGCAAATGTCCCCAGACCTTGGCACAAAATCACTCAAAACACTGGACGAAATGAAGAACACATAAAACAAAGGGCTTAATACTGCTGATTTGGCAACTCAGACCAGCCTTGTAAGGATGCTTTTGACAAATCACTGCGACGTCCTGGGCTTCTTAAATTCTAAGCTTCCCTCTTAATGCCTAGATCACAGTTCCTCTTTATTGTAGGTAATGTGTTGGCTTTATCTTCATCAAGTCTTTCAATAAAATTTTGTTTTGCATTTTGCCACGTTCATTCTAGACCTGATAGTTTTCTTCCCTAGAGAAATACACCCCTACATCATCTTACACACACACACACACACACACACACACACACACACACACACACACACACACTCACACACTTTCTCCTCCCTAAAGAAAACAAATCTGATACATTTACTAGCGGAATAAATAGAAACAAAGTTACTCATCTCAGAAAGAAGCTCCAGTGTTCTGTTCATAGATAAAAACAACGGCAGTTACCATCGGGCTGTGTTTCAAATTCCAGTGCAGCTCTACTGTTGGCAATAAAAGTTACACTTGGATATTGTTAAAATGTGCTCATGTGTTATGGCTTCTACTTCCCTCGGAACTGCCTTGCCAAGTCTTTCTCTTTGGGGAATCAAACAACTGTTACACGCATTGAGGAAAAATTTCCTGTGCTATGAGTTAAAAAAAAAAAAAAGGGGAGAGAGAGAGAGAGAGAGAGAGAGAGAGAGAGAGAGAGAGAGAGAAGCCTGAAAAGCAGCAGTTGAGTTTATGAGAGACACTGAGGCAGTGTGCAGTTACTCACAGAACCAGCTGAGTGCCAGCTGTGCCTGGGAGATTCAGCCCTTGAAACCCTGCACTCCCAAGCTTGGCTGCCAATGGTACATTAGATCAGGATGGCTACATCCTAGCAGAGGACTCTGGCTAATCCTTCTCTTCCTTTCCAGACGCTGTTTTTTTAATTCTCATTTCACATGAACAAGTTACATGAATGTCGTTACAAATGAAAAAAAAATTAAAAATTAAACAAGAATGGTACGCTGGCAAGATTTCAGAAGGTTCTAGGTTGAGGGGTTTTCACATACCCTTAAACTTCATTCTTTCAACTATAAAACGGGGAAGGGGTGGATTTGATTATAGGGTTTTTTCATTCCCTTGTGAGAACATATAGTGTAAAAACATTAGGAAATTTGAAGTTTTCTTTTTCCTTTTCTTTCTTTTCTTTTTTTTTTAAATTCTTGTTGTTTTTTGAAACAGTGTTTCTCTATGTAGCCCTGGAACTCACTCTGGAGACCAGTCTGACCTCGAACTCTCAGAGATCTGCCTGCCTCTGCCTCCTGAGTGCTGGGATTAAAAGCCTGTGCCACCATCACCACCAGGCAGAGTTTTCTTTTTAAGGAAAACTGCTTCTCTTGGGCTCTGGCGTCGGTGAGCACCAGGAGCAGGAAATGTGTCCTTTTTACTCAGGTTGTCACTACAATCCGCAGCTCATGCTTTCTAGGGACACTGCAATTTCAGCTAGGAAAAAGGAGAGTATTTATGAAGGAATGGGTTGTCTATTGTTACATTGATGTTTGCTCTTCTAAGAAAAAATGCCCCACACCCCCGCAACATCTCCCAGAGAACATGGAGCATGCTCATTAACATCCCTAGCAGTTGATAGGACATCTGAAACAAAGTCCAGTCGTGGAGGATATGCTGGATCATAGAAAGCCTGTAACAGTTTCTAAAAAGAAGGTGAATGTTGTAAGAAGCTAAATTGTACTTTTATGTTTCCTAAGGGATTTTCCATATGAACTATGAGGAAATTAAACCTAGTATTTCACCTTTGAAACATGTGTAGGCAGTTTATGGAAGGGGCAACTCAAATGCCTACCTTGTTACTTAAGAGATGGTTTCCATTATTAATTAGAAATACATGAAACACAGCGAATTTTATTCATCATCTACCAGAATGGGAAAAGCTGAAAACGATGCAAAAGCTAGTTAGTGAGGAGACTGGGGTACCATGAGTGTGTACAGGTGACCTCTGACCCCCACTCTTCTCCCAGCGTGATCCTCACACAATCTCATAAAAGGGCATGCACCATCCACCCGACACTACTCAAGTAATGAACTGTAGGCAATCTGGAAGTCAGTTGGAAGGAGGAGATAGGATGAGATTTAGGATTGTGGGTGTAGGTATAGCGTCAATAAATTGGAGCTAAGAATGGTGTGTTGAAAAATACTGAGATGAGTTGCTGGGTTGTTTTTTTATTTGAAAACAGAAATGGAATGAGATCTACAGCAAAACTTCGACGTATCAGTTAATTGAGGATATATTAAAAAAAAAAACCAAAAATGCTATGCAAATACATGTAAACTCAAGTGAACATACTGGATACTTCAGAATGTGTGTCTACTAGAGAGAAGTCAATAGGAGCATCAGAAGCACAAGAAAAATATAGCAAGAGTAAAAGAATGCTGGACTTTGGACGCCTTTCCACCTTTGACATGCCAAATAAAAGAACACAATGAATGAATGAATGAATGAATGAATGATCAAAGAGGCAAAGGTCTTCCTTTAACTCTTGCACAAGAAAATGGCATTTTTGCCAAGTAAGCATTGTACCTACAGTGCCAATTTAAATGCACATCAGTGAAGGGCACCAGACTTGAATTGTTTTCAAACTGTGTAAAGCAGAAGACTTCTCAGTGGTCAGGACAAGGTCAGCTACTATAACAAGTAAGCCTCAAACCTAGCAGTGGGTAGACACTACCTAGTCTTGTTTCTCACGTATATCCTGGTGTAACTAAGTCATATGTTCTCTGTCATTCACAAAGGGAAAGATTGCTGGAGAAGAGACAAACTCTGTAGTTCGGGGAACATAGAAGAAGGTGGCAAGTCTGCCCAAGCACTTTAGAACAGCCCCTGTACACAAACTGCATAGTCTTCAGACTTCAATGAAAACTCAGACCACAAACCCTTCAACTCCAACCGGGGTTGCATCCTTGGTCCTCTTGTTATGAGGCTTCCAGTTTCTTGAACTGCGAAGATTTCCTAGTTCTTGGCTCTTAGGGTATAGATGGCTGTTGTTGGACCATGCCGCCTCCGGCAGTATAATATATAATAATATATAATATAAAAAATGAAACAGCTTTTTAAATTACATTTGCATCTTTCTAAGGGTTCTACTCCTCTAGGGAGCAACAAAGCATACTGATTTAGGTGCTGTGGAGTGGGTGCTTGTTGTGACAGTTCCTGACTCTGGGATTTAGAAGCCTCTAGAACTATTCTGTCTGAGGCATTTGTAAGAATTTAGAGGTGTAGGCTAGAGAAAGTCATGACTGCCATAAGTAAAGCTTAATGGGTGATGCTGATATGAGCTCAAAAGACCAAAATGCTGATAGGAACACGGACCGCAAAGACTGCTTATGATACGTCAGATGATAGAAGAAGTCTATTGGTAATTGACAATACATGCTAATCTAATGGCTCAGTGAAGGGAAGACAGAATTAGAAGCGAAAGACAGAAAAGAAAGCTTTGAAAGACTGCCTATTTGCTCAGAAAGCCCAAGCAAATTTGAGGCTATAGAATCCATGGTGTCCAAGAGATTAGAACCCTTAAGCCAATTCATAAAAACAGACAGGAGGATCAATGGAACCCAGTCTAAGACCCGGATAGCAATCCACACACATATGGACACCTGATTTTTGACAAAGAAGCCAAAACTATAAAATGGAAAAAAGAAAGCATATTCAACAAATGGTGCTGGCATAACTGGATACCAACGTGTAGAAGAATGAAAATAGACCCATATCTATCACCATGCACAAAACTCAAGTCCAAATGGATCAAAGACCTCAACACAAAGCCAACCACACTGAACCTCAAAGGAGAGAAAGTGGTAAGTACACTTGAACACATTAGCACAGGAGACCACTTCCCAAATATAACCCCAGTAGCACAGACACCGAGGGAAACAATTAATAAACAGGACCTCCTGAAACTGAGACGCTTCTGTAAAGCAAGGGACACAGTCAACAAGATAGCCTACAGAATGGAATAAGATCTTCACCAACCCTACATTGGACAGAGGGCTGATTTTCAAAATATACAAAGAACTTAAGAAATTGGTCATCAAAAGAACAGCTAATCCAATTTTTAAAAATGGCATACAAACCTAAACAGAGAATTCTGAAAAGACAAATCTCAAATTGCAGAAAGACACCCAAGAAAATGCTCAACATCCTTAGCCATCAGAGAAATGCAAATCAAAACAACTCTGAGATTCCATCTAACACCTGGCGAAGATCAAAAACACTGATGACAGCTTATGCTGGAGAGGATGTTGAGTAAGGGGAACACTCTTCCATTGCTGGTGTGAGTGCAAACTTGTCCAGCTACTTTGGAAATCAGTATGGTGGTTTCTTAGAAAATTAGGAATCAACCTACCTCAAGGTCCAACAATACCATTTTGGGGTATATACCCAAAGGAAGCTCATCCACACCACAAGGATATATGCTCAACTATGTTCATAGCAACATTATTTGTAATAACTATAACATGGAAACAATCTAGATGCCCTCAACTGAAGTATGGTTAAAGAAAATGTGGTACATTTACACAATGGAGTACTACTCAGCAGTAAAAAATAATGACATCTTAAATTTTGCAGGCAAATGGATGGATCTAGAAAAAAAAATTGAGTGAGGTAACCCAGACCCATAAAGACAAAAATAATATGTGCTCACTCATAAGTGGCTTTTAGATAGCGAAAAAAAAACCCAGCCTACAATCCACAACCCCAGAGAACCTAAACAACAAAGAGGACCCTAAGAGAGGCATACATGGATCTAAATAGGAAAGAGACAAAAAAACAACAACAAGATCTCCTGCATAGACTAGGAGGGGGGTTCACAGAAGAGGATAAAAGGGGAGAGGGGAGGAAGGGAGGGCAGTGGAGAAAAATGTATAACACAATAAAAAAAATTAAAAAAATATTGTTAAAAAAAAGCCAAGTATTTCGCACTTGAAATCTGGGCTATCCCTCATGTTGCCTTACAGATAGTTGGAGAACTTTTCTTTTTAACCTTTTAAAAATTAATTAATGAATAAATTGAAAGACACACACACACACAGAAAAAGAGAGTTAGCGTCACAGAGTGCTTGTGGAGGTCAGAGGAAGAGCTTATTGAGGTCTGTCTTCTTAGTCTATCATGTGGATCCAAATCAGATCACCAGGCTTTCGAATAGTGACACAGTCTGATAACCTGGCTATTCAGCAAAATAAGTATAGTATGCTTCCCAGATTTCCAAACTCTTCTCTTCTGCATGCTTGCAAAATCAGCATCACATGGGGTCTCTGCCAGCTGGAGCACTCGCTGGGCTCATTAGGACCAGGGCTGCAGTGGTCATTGGTTGCTTGCGTGACTGAGCATGGGAAAATGAATCTCGAGAAAACTCTTCCCTAGTCAGCTCTGTGAGAGTGGGCACCAGAGAGGTGCTTTTCCTAAAGGGGATATTTCAAATGAGTATATACTTTGCAGTCTTGAGGAGAGGAGAACCCAGCCCAGTGTCTTTCCTGTTTTCCAGCAGGGGAACTTGGTGTCTTGAGAATCTCAAAATGTGGACCTTAAGACTTAAGTCTACATGCTTGCTTCTCAGCCTTGTTTTCAGCTAGAAAAACACATGGGGTAGGAGATAAAATAGCATATGAAAAGCCCTTCCTGTCTTCAAGGCCTCTTATGTAAGAGAGAGTCTGTAAGCCTCTGAGGAAATAATAATATTAAGTCTCAAACAAAGAACAATTTTTGATGCTAATGGATCAAACCCAGGACAAACTTTGATGCTAACAGATCTTCAATTAAATCTTTAACTCAAATTTTTAAGGCTCAAACTTAACAGGGAAAAAGCTGCAAAAAATCCTAATCTTATAAAATCTATTAACTTATAAACTGCTATATAATTCATTTACAGAGAGAAGCTTAGCCTCCTGTATGTGTTTTCAAGGTTAATCCTAAAACAAGTAACTAAAAGCAAGTACAGTTTATTTAACTCAGATACATTTAACAGACATGGCACTTAAACTCTCCAGAGATATGCTGAGTATGGCATTTAGCACACTTAATGAAAAAAAGCGAGGCTGGAGAGATGACTCACTGGTTAAGAGCACTGCCTGCTCTTTCAAAGAACTGGGGTGCAATTCCCAGCACTCGCATGGCAATTCACAACTGACTGTAACTTTATCTCCAGGGGATCTGACACCCTCATGCAGACACTCATGCAGGCAAAAACCACCATGAACATTAAATAAATATATATATAAATACATGCATATGTATTATAAAAAAGGAAAGAAGGAAAAGGTTTCACATGAGAAACAGGAATGCAAAGCTCCTAGTAGCATCCCTAAGGTCTCCAAAGAAGACAGAGGGGCACTGACAACTCCACCTGCAGTATGATAACACTGACATGGACAAGAACTGCTCCATGCCTCACCGGCCTGGACACTTTTGTGTTGACTGCCTGGCCAAGGTAGATGAATTTTCCCAAGTTCCTTCTCCATGAGAAAATGTCTCAGATCTTCTGGGTCTGGCAGTTGAAGGCTGACACAGTCCTGTGCAGCAGTTGAAGATTTAATGCTGTCCTGTGTGACAGCAAAGACCAACCACTGTCCCCAACAAAGCCTTGGAGACCATGGGAGCCTAGGGTAACTGCCCAGGTAGTGGCAAGTCTCTGTCATTTTAGTTGATACATAGGCCATTTGGATTATACTTCCTGCTATAATGTATCCTTCTCAGATCTCTGATGGTGCTGATGGCTAACTGTAGCTTTGTCAGATTAACAATAAATGTACCAACTCCTTCCCCAAGGCTATAGTTGCCTTCTCAGTTCATTTCATAAGTAAAATCAAGTCTTGCTTTTTTTCTAGAGCTGCTAGGTCTCCAGTTGATAAAGACAGACACAGTTTACATGGCTGGCAGACTTCATTCTGAAAGAGATCAACTCACAAATCAGGTTTAAAAATGTTTCTGATTTCATTCCATCTTTATGCTGTTGTTATACTAAGGCTTCTAAACTTAGAGTTTTAACATTCGTCAGTGGAGTGCTGACAAGATGGTTAAAGCACTGGGGACTATGGGCAGTCTCAAAGCTCAAGATTTTAAATTCCCTTTGGTTGTCTTCTAGGTACAGACTCAAAAGAGTTTCATAATCATACTAAAAATACCTCGATTCAATCTATGTGTCCAGCCCTCTGGAAAGAAGATTAATGTTTTTAATCCAGAATTGTTTGGGGGTTCCCAAGCTTTTACTATGACTCAAAGGCATGGATCTACTACTTTGTCTACAAGGTGGATTTCAGTACAGATTGCAAAAAAAGTGGTAATGCTAATATATCCAAAACTTCAATCTCTTTTTATAAACCTAAAAAAATCTTGTGAACTTGAGACTTGGGTGTATCTGGCATTGGGCGAAAGGACTCCAGATCAGTACTCCAGTCAACCAGCAGCCTGTTTCCCCACTTGTCTACTTCTAAGGGTGGCATTTCTCCCCTTTTCCTGGTCTTGGGACTCCTCTCCTCCAGCTACCAGAACCATGGGCCTGGAAATTTCAAGTGTGCACCCAAGATGAAGATTTTCTCGTAAGCTCCTCAGCTTTCCCTTCTCTCCTGAGTCTACCTGTCAGTAGATGTTCATCAACTGTGGGCCACTGGAAACTGCCTACAGAGCACCAAGGGCTCCAAAGTGGCCTGCACTTCCCTAGCCCCATGTGATCCTACAAAACCTGGGTAACGAGCAAAACAGAGGCTCCCAGCCCACTGGCCTCTCCTTTCCCATCCTGTGACCACCATTCCAGCCTTTTTTACCCCTCCCCTCTAACGATGCACCGATTTCAGCAGGAAACAGTTATAAAACAGCTTATTTGGCCCCTATCATCAACACAACGTAGAAATGTTAGGTCTGAAAGCCAGGACACGTCCCACTCAGCACTACCCTAAACCTCTGCCTCCCAAGGGCTAGGTGGCTGCTTCCCTTATCCCAAACCTGATCCCTATATTATGGCCATTTTGGTCTATGCTGGTCTTGTGGTCTCTTGGCCTGGGCTGTCTCTCTTGGTTAATGGCTTCTCTCTTGCTCTCACTCCGTCCCTTTCCTCTCATGGTCCAGTTTAGTCTGTCAGCCATGTTCATCCTGGACTCTTCTTTCTGCCTGCTTTCTCCCTTCTATCTACAATAAAAATCTTCTCTGTACTTAAGGAGTAGTCATGTCTTCTTCCTTTTATTTCATTTTTTATTCAAGTAATAAATGCATGGAGTTTATACCTGAAGAATCCTCCCAAGGGACTTGTCACTAATCAATACATGTTGGGGAAAATCTTCCAGGGTCCTAAGCTGGAAGATTGGTTCAACAAATAATGACAAATCAATATTTATCTCTGAGAACTTATAAAAATACTGATAACAGAGCAAACTATTTATCATATGTAAAGTTATAAAAATGATTACAAAATGGCCTGTATTGTGTGTTCAACATTTACAACTAAATCTTTGAATTTATATACAGAACAACTGATTAAAAGAACGGATAACAAAAACATCGATTTTTTTCCCTGACAGGAAGAAAAGGACAGACTACTTGCTTTCTTTAAAAGCCCAGAGCCTGCCAGATTTTCATCAATGAATAAATATGTTTTAGTTTAGAAGAGAATTTTCAAAATTCAGAACGTGTTGCCACATTGATATGCTTCCTTTTTGTAAAAGGTCTGACTAGATCCACCGGTAGAAAGAAAATGTACAAACACCATCTTTCCCCATGGACTATGCATAAAAGCTATTTGCATTTTGCCAATTTGTTCTATCTTTTTCTGAAAGCTTTTTATCAGTAAACTGTTTCTTTTAGCTGTGTGTGACTGTGCACACCTCGCACTCCCGAGAGTCCCAAGTGGGCATCTGTGCGCTCCTCTTGCCTCTGAAGAAGGGGCTTTCACTGAGCCTGAAACTTGCCCACAAGCCACAATCATCCTCCTGTCTCCACCCCCTCTCAGTGCTAGGATTACAGGAATGCACAGGCCCTTGCCTGGCATCTAAAAATCCGGTCCACATGCTTGAACAGCTAACACTCTAAACCGCAGAGGCATCTTTCCCGTCCCCAAAAGGATTTGGAAATACATTTTTTATCAAAAAACTTCATGTATATAGATACTCACCCAAACTCTAAAAGATTATTCTCTCATTTGAGTATAGCAAATGATGTTTTTTTAAGATTTGTAGAGGTGATTGGATACATCTTTGATAAATACAATTTACCTTTATAAATAAATTCTATGGTTCTATATTGTGGTTGAGACAGGAGAGAGAAAGTCAACCTGAAGACCAGGCTGTATGTTGACTTACCATTAAAGAAACTGAAGCCAGGTCATGATGGCCCAAACCTTTAATCCGGGAGGCAGAGGCAGGTGGATCTCTGTGAGTTCAAGGGCAGCCTGGACAGCCAGGGGCAGCCTGGACAGCCAGGGTCACCCAGAGGAACCCTGTTTCCAAAAACCATAAATATAAAAAACAAATTAAATGAAGAAATTCAGTGAAATTACACTCAATTTAAAAAAAAATCAGGTTTTCTTTGGGGACAAGAAAGGAACAAGTAGATTCTCAAAATTGAAGAAATTTTAGAATGGAAAGAACACCCCATTGTGAAGTATCTGAGTCATTGAAAAGAAAGAAAAACTGAAATCAGATCATTTAAGATGGAGATATTAAATGTTTTTTCTAATTTGTCCAATAAATAAACATGCATATGACTTCTCGTTTTACTAAAGTAAACCGAACGAGTTTGTTTATTTGATTTAAAGTAAATCTTGTCCATTTCCCAGAGACAAATTTCTCTAAGTCCCCTTGACGGTTGCATCCTTGTGACCGCTTTTTCCTGTAGGCAGAGGCAGGCTCTAGGTAGACCACGGCAAGAAACTTTTCAGAGACCCCTCTGAAGACACAAAAGGAGGGCCTCCACCTCCTCATCTACATAATAAAGCCCAGCATTCCACTGGCCTTTTTTTTCCTTTGAGAGGCGCCTTGGGAAAAGTGGAGTCAGACCCTGCAAGGAAAGCAGCTTCGAGTCCCTGGCTCCGTGTACTAACTCCGTGCTAACTCTGCTGGGCACAGGCGAGCATCGCTCATTGTCCAGGTTCCATTCTTATTGGAGTCACTGTTTAGACACGGAAGTCTCTGTTCCAGCGTGACTCCCGATGGTGACAGATTCACAGAAGACATTTTACCCCTCTGCTCACCCACTTGGACTCCCGACAACTCAGGAGAGAAACTGCTCCCAGATCCCCAGTAGAGAAGGACCCCCCTATTTTCACCGCTCTGCTAGAACCAGACTTCTTGCTGTGAGCATGCCTCCTAAACGTGCCCGGAACTCCATTGAGAGCTTCATTTGTAAAATCGACTAGCAGGACCAGAGACGCCTTTGAAACAGTCCATTTAAGTTTTTTAAATGTTTTGTTTTCCTTTTCTTGGGAAGATGATATTCCCTGAGGCTTTTGAAGAGTCGGGTATTTTGTTGTTGTAGCTTTTTTGTTTTTGTTTGTTTAAGGATAAACAGAGAGTGGCCATTCCCCAGCTTCCCCTACACCACTTCCTTTAGGGGTTCTTTGTATTTCCGAATATAACCCATCCAAAGTAAAGGCAAAGCAAATAAAGCCCACGTATTCAAGAACTCATGCCCAAATCTGTGATTCGATTTCAAAGAACTAATCTTGTTTCAGTGGCCTTGAAGGCCATTGAGGGTGGACATCAGGGCTCTGTTGAGGATGGAACCTCCTCTGGCCCTGAATGTAAGCATGATGTTCCAATCTCGATTATAAAGATTAGAACATTGTATATCATTTTCCATTCCCTTAGGAGTTACTCCAGCTGGGTGTGCTAATACCTGGTCAAGAGACCACCCCTTGGAAGGCTGATTCACCTAAAGTGAGGCTAAGGGGGTGGGAGAAATAATTATACCCTCAACAACACCTTGTACTTTCTCGTCAGAAACCCCATCCCCACACCCCCATGACACTGCAGCTTGCCCTCTTTTCTGAGTTACTCAGAAAAACGTGACTTTGCCTCTCCCTTCTGTTTACCTCATTTCCTTTCAGACACAGCCGCAAACCTGGCCATGCTTTCCTTTCTCCTTTCCCTCTCTCTGTTTTTGAAACAGGGTCTCCCTATGTAGCTTGGACTGACCTGAAACTCCCTATGTAGACCAGAATAGCCTTGAACCCACAGATATTCACAGAGGCACCTGTCTCCAAAGTGATGGGACCAAAAGGCATGGGTTACCACACCTGCCTTCCCTCTTAAACCATGACTTTCTCCCTTCCTCCGCCCCCTTACCCTAACAAGCTTTAGGAGTCACTGCCTCCCTGCACTGTTACTTTTCCCTCTCAAATTCTAATAAAGTTTTTTTGTATAGTCTCACAAAGCAATCTAATTGGAGTTACCTTACATATGAAATTATGCTCCTTCTAGAGACCTTATGTTGCCAAATAAGAAGCCCAGGAGTAAGCTGGACAGTGGTGGCGCACGCCTTTAATCCCAGCACTGGGTGAGGCAGAGGCAGGTGGATCTCTGTGAGTTTGAGGCCAGCCTGATCTACAAGAGACTCCAGGACAGCCAGGGCTACACAGAGAAACCCTGTCTCAAACAAACAAACAAACAACAACAAAAAAGAAGCCCAGGAGTAGGATGCTACTCCCTGACTTGGAAGTATACTGGAGACCCCCCCCCTAAACATGTTATCGCTCTTGGTCACCCACAAGAATTTAGTGGTAAGAGCCCGTTGCTGAAGACACCACATGCCTTGCTCATAGAACATTGAGAAATCAGATTGGTAATGACCAGGACACATTCTCCCTACTGGTTAGAGTTCATCGTCCTGGGAGGCACTGTGTAGGCTGCTGGGGTAGGAAAGATCATCAGTGGTCTTACACATATGTGGCCCCTGTGACCTGCAGTAATGACTGGTGTGGCAAGGTGTGCCCATAAGAGGCATTGATGTTAAAGGATGGCTAACTGCTTCCTGAGTAGATTTAAGATCCACTTCACAGTAGGGAACACATGCCTGGTACTGTCAATGTGACCAAGAGCTGTGATTGTGGAGTTCAGAAGTCCTAGAGCTGAACCCACTATCAGACAGTGCATCACCTCATTGGCAGTTAACACAGAAACTCCCAACTGATCAGAACGCAGAGAATAGTCATCAGTGAAATGCTTGGTCATGAATGGGACATCTCTCGCCCCCTCCAGACCTCAGGGACCATCACAGAAGAGGGAGCAGAAAGATTGCAGAAAACAGAGGATGGACCATAAATGGGGCTTCTATCATCACCTCAGCCTTGGGGACCATTACAGAAGAGGGGACAATAATGTTGTAAGAACCAGAGGTTGGACCATGAAATGAGACTTCTATCATCACCCCCTCCGACACTTGGGGACCATCACAGAAAAGGGGGCAAAAAGATTGCCAGAACCAGAGCTTGCAGAGGGTTGGGGCCAACCAGTGTCCTCTAGACATGGACAGGACTGCTGCAGCCAGAAACTAAAAGCAGCTGTGGTTGTCTGAACAAGATCTGAACAAGATCAAACCAGTCAACATTCTAATGCGAGGAAGGGAGTCACCCCTAACTAAGGAACTGTGGAGAGTAAATGAATCCTGGGAGAGTCAGTTCTCCTTAGTGACTCCAGTGTATATCCCTGATGTCCAAAAGTTTATGGGCAGTATAAATTAAACTTGGTAGGTTATAAAACACATGTGTGCACATACATGCATGCGCGTGTACATATGCACATGTGTCCCCTCCCACACACTGGAGAGGCAGGAATATAGGGATGGATATGGAAGGAGTTAAGAAAAGAAGGTGGGCGAATATGATCAAAATACATAGTATAGAATTCTCAAAGAATTTTTTATTTTTTTTTTAATTTAAAAAGACGCTTGTTGCCAAGGCTGACGAGCTGAGTTTAATCCCCAGATCCCACACATTATTCTCTGTCCTGCACATAGGCACTGTGGCATGTGCACACACAAATACATAAATATATGTTTTTGAAGGAATGAGGTAGGTTTATGTGTTGTGCCTGAACCATCTAGAAAGTTTTATGTCACAAACTTCAGGAAATCTGCTACAAACCAAGTTAAAACATAAAGATAGCTTCTGTGATTACTAGGTAGAAAACCTTTAAGGTCTTGGTTTCTCATCTATCTAGACCAAATCCCTCATGTTCCTCAGAAACTCATAAGACCTTGTGTCTCTGCCCCCTCATTCTAAACAGGGATTCCAGGTTCTCCTGGATGATATGAGTTTAGATCACAGGCTGAAAGAAAAGTGTGACTGAGTTCTAACGAGGCAGCCCAGGGCTGGGTGCATCTCAGAAGCCCTGTAGGAAAGCAAAAACATGCCAACAAAAACCTGAGTATTTTAGAAGGGAAGAATAGATCTAGGTAGCCAGCCATCAAATGTCTACAGTATAGAAGTATGAAACAGCCTCTAAAGTACTGTGTTTAAGTGAAAAGGCAGGTAAGGATGCAGAAGTCACAGTAGCTGTTACTCACGTGAAAAGTGGCTTCAGTACGCATCGGGCACTGCTAACGATAATTTTAATCTCATATGCACTCATGTATGCATATGCATGAAAGTACCCATGAGAGGGAGGAGGCAAATTTCTCAGCTTCAGTGAGACAGGAGTGTTTTCAAAGGCGTGTTGGGAATGGGAGTGGGGGCTGCCTGAGCAGCCTTCGTGTCTCTGCTGTTTCCTTCTTCCGCTCTGAATGAGACTGTCCTCCAGGCTCTCGGGAAATGGAGAACATTCAGCAGAAGAAAAATAACTCATCGTGCAAATGACAGGATAATAAATTACATATGTGTCCATGTGTGTGTGTGTGCACAGATCATTCACAAACATCACTTATCCTGAAAGAGTTTTCAACAATGCCCGAGAGCTAATCTTTGGGACCACTACAGGTGATGTAAATCCGAGGATATTTCTTTTCAGACCGAGTCTCAGAAACACCTTGGGGCTTCTCAGTCACTTGCTCAAAGCTGCAAGGCATTCTGACAGTTTTTTGATGGTTTTCTGGATGCCTGCTACTTGCTGGGTATTATGTATTCATGAAGTTAGATCATTGGTATAAAACCGAGTCTTAGAAAACTGAGAAAGCAGAACAGCATCTGTGTTATAGGGATGCCCACCCCGAAGGATTGACGGAAATTTACATAGCTCCAGAGCTACTGAAGAGGAAGCCAGCAAGGATGAAGATGAATGTAAACCGCTAGCACTGTGTTTGCAGAAATAAAATTAAAATACGTGTGTGTGTGTGTGTGTGGCATGGAGCGCTGGATGAGAAGACGGACTTTTGCAACAGATTAAAGGGTTTCAAACATTTTAATAAGTAGAAAGCATACCAATGAGGGGAGTTGAGTTTAGGAATATTAAGCAGTCTGCACACAGGGTTCCTTGGGACAGAAAGGAAAGAAGGCTTTGTATGGAACTAACCACCTCACCCTCAAACGTCACGAAAAGTGATGCCTGACCCTGTGCTCAACACTATGCTGAGAGCATTTGGGATGTGGGAAATTATGAAATTTGAAATTATGAAAATATGAATGAAGTGAGAGGCTCCACTGGTCAGTCGCGTGAACTCAAAACCAGAGGCTTTGATGCAGTGAGCTAAGTGTCAGTCATCAGGGCCTTGGCGGGTAGGAACTTCCCTTCCGTTCCTCACTCTATGGAGGAGAGCACAAGTCATATTCTTCACGTTGCGTTTGCGCTTTCTATAGGTCAGACATTGCTATTACCAATGTCAGAGTTTGGTTGGGCTTCCTCTTTCTCTGCTTTATTTTTTATGTACTCTGTAACAGGCTCACCAATATATTTTAAGAGAGAGAAAGTAGAAGAAAAATTACAGGTAAGCTACCTATTTACATTAACGCTGTGTTTAAATGGCTAGCGAGCCAGCAATTTTATCTCTTCAATATTGTCCTGGCCTGTTAACGGTGACTCTGTGGCATTTTAATAAGCTGTTTATTTGGCGAAATAGTCACTTACCATTTAGCTACTCATTTGGTTTGTTACTACTTTAATTTTGCTCCTCTGTGTTGGATGACTTTAATCTGTTTCTCCGATCTTCGCGTACAAACCTAATACCGTTTTAATGGCGTTTGTTTTAAAACAGAACGAGCTTCTTCGGGTGGCCTTTTTGGCAGAAGCAAAGGAAAATGGGGGCAAAAGAAGCACTTTGAGAGCAACTAATCATAATTGTCTGTAATAAAATTTTGTTTTCTGGAAGGCTGAAAATACTTTCTTTGTTGTTAAACTTGTAAAAAGAAATCCCGTCTTATCTCTCAAAACAACGCTTTATAATGGGATGTAATTCTGTTCAAAATCTAAAGGCTGCAAGATCATTTGGATGAGTTCTGTTCCCTGATAAAACGCTGATGTGCAGGAGAGATGCTATGAAAAATCCAGGATCGGTCTTCAGTTCAAGCAATCAAAGGGCTAAGGAGAACAGAGCCTGGAACCAACCATTTGACACAGGGAATAAAGAGATTCATGACTTATCCTAGCGCCCTCCAAATGATGAGGTTAAAATGCTTTCAGTTAAAAAGACAACTTTTCTCTGTCAGCTTAAGACAACACATTTAAAAAAATAAAACGATGAGGCACAGGACCGTGTCTAACGCCGATGTGGTACCCACACAAAGAAGGGTGTGGCTTTGTTACCTGCAATGTGTACCGTAGAGGAAGAAGTCCTATTAAATAGGAGGGCTAGGATTGAATGGGAAGAAAGGTCAAACACAAATACACATTGGCATTGTATCTCAGTACTGTTCGTTGTTGAGTTATCTTTGCCTCGTGGCTTCTCTGCCTGTGTTTGGCAGAGGGTTGGGGAGATCATCTGAATCCATTTAGGACTGAATTTCCTAAGTGCCAGTGAGATAAACAGAGCCAATAACACAGTTGTCACCTGAACAAACCAATGTTTGATCAATGGTCCATTTGCCTGGTGGAGTGTGAACCTTGCCTGAGAGCAGAAATGACAAATATTAGTAAATTATGATCACCAGCTATCATCAGGCAGTTGGTTCATCGCCCCGTGTGCAGTGAATGACAAATTGGGAATCTATACTTAGCTATAAACGGTACCACAGCATGACCAGATCATTGGCTTATCGATCCAGCTGTTCCATGCCTTATGGACAGATCGAATCTCTCTTCTGGAACCCTGGAAGCCCCACTGGCACTTACGCTTCCTGTTCTTAACGCTGCAGCTGGAACCAGGGTTTCCAGTCAGTTTCAAATAGACATGCACAACTGGTAGATGTGTGTCTGTAAAGTAAGAATCATACATTATAAAACAGAGTAAACATGACTATAAAAAATGTTGTAAGTAACTTAAATTTTATCTATTATATGTGCAAAAAAAAAAAAGCCTTTCGACCCTCTTGAAAATCGTATGTAAGGTTTGCTATTATATTGTTAAGATTCAAACTATTGGTTTAATTTTGAAATTAAATAGTTTGTTGGGGACAAAGGAGCTACTCAGCCAAGATGCATATCCGTGACCAGGAGAAACAGTTCCCACAGCATCAGATCTGTGCCCCTTCCTGTCATTCTCTGCTGCTGTCACGGAGTAGGCTTTTTACATACGGATCCCAGTTCCCCATTCCGTCTCTTCTTCTGCCTTCCCCCCGTCACCCCACTCTACCTCCCATCCGCTCCTCAGAGAGGTAAAGGCCTCCCCTGGAAAATCAATTCTAACTGTCTCGCCCCCTCATTGAGGTAGGACCAAATGTCTTCCCCGCCCCAGTGTCAAGGCTGAGCAAGGTATCTCTCCATAGAGAATGGGCTCTACAAAGTCAGTTCATGCCTTAGAGTTAGATCCTGGTCTCACTGCCAGAGGCCCCACAGACTGCCCAAGTCACACCATTTACAACGTTGTCACCCGTATTCATGGGGTCTAGTTCAATCCTATACAGGTTCCTCAGTTTCCAGTCAGGAGTCAGTGATCTTCCACAAATTCGGGTCAGCTGATTCTGTGGCTTTCCCCAACATGGTCTCCACCGCTCTGTTCATATTATTGCTCATCCCTCTCTTCACCTGGTGCTTGGCCCTGTGGTTAGTTGTGGATCTCTGAATCTGTTTCCATCTGTTTCTGGAAGAGGGTCCTAGCTTTTCTGGGACTATAGACTGGTTATCCTTTGCTTGATGTGTGGTTTCCACTTATGAGTGAGTATATACTATATTTGTCTTTCTGGGTCTGGGTGACCTCACTCAGGATGGTTTTTTCTAGTTCCGTCTATTTGCTTTAAATTTAAAGATGTCATGGTTGTTTTTTTCCCCACTGATTCAGTACTCCACTGTGTCACAGAGTTTGACTGACACTCTGCAAGTATGTTTCCCCTGCGGACAAATAAATCCTAAGCTACGGGCATTTGGAATTATTTCTGTTATTGAACATATTTTTTTGAATGGATTCTGATTACTCCCCCGTTCCAGTACCCCACCCCCCACCCCCTTCTGGATCCACACTTTCTCTGTCTCTCATTAGAGAAGAACAGGCAGCTAAGGAATAATAATAAAAGAAATGGAAAGCTTTGAACTGAGATGGGAAAAGACAACCAAACAAGGAAAAGAAGCCAAAGCACAAGCGAGGCGAACGCGGATAGACGCAGAGACACACATTCTCACATGCAGGAATGGCATAAAAATCCCAGACTCGAAGCCGTTATGTATATGAAAAGAACTTGTAAGGTAGAAAAAAAAAATGCCCGGATTTATGTTATGAGACAGTGAACCTCTAAAGGGGCCGTTGACTTTGCTTTGTGTTCGTGACTACTTCCTGGCTTGCGGCCCACACTTCAGAGGGGTTTGCTGCCCCAGTGAGACTCCGTTGGAGGAAACTCATTGTTCATTTGCGAGTGGCTACCAACTGGGGATAGCTTCTAGGTTAGGGATGGGGGCATTTGTCTTCTCCTTTTGGCTCTAGGGCTTCATTTGGTGCAGACCCCTGCGGGGGCCCTGTGCATGCTACCTCAGGCTCTATGAGTTCAGGGGCATGAGCTCCAGTCCTGTTGTGTCCTGAAGGCCTTGATTCCTTGGTGTGCTCCACCCCTGGCTCTTACAATCTTCAGACCTCCTCTTCCACAGTCCCCTGAGCCCTGAGGGGAGGAGGGGCTTAATGGAAACCTCCCCTTTAAGGCTGAGTGTTCCAAGGTCTCTCATTCTCCGCTATCTGGCTGTGAGTTCCTACTTGTCACCTGCTGTGGGAGGAAGCTTCTCTGACAGGACAGAGCAGACACTGACCTATGAGTCCAGCAGAAGGTCACTAGGAGTCAGTTTACACTATGCTTTTTTAGCAGAACGGTTATATTTGATTTTTTCCCCCTAGATCCATGGTCTGTCTAGTCTAGGTTCTTGATCAGTCAAGCAGCCTTGGGTATAGGTTCCACTTCATGAAATGGGCCTTAACTCAAATCAAATATGGACTCGATTACTTCTACAAGCTTTGTGCCACTATTGTACCAATGAATCCTGCAGGCAGGTCACTCTTGCAGATGGAGGGCTTTATAGCTGAGCTGGTGTTTACCCTTCTCCTTTGGTAGCATGCAGAATGTCTTCCAATACCATGAATACTACTAGTCCATTGGGGTGAAGGCTCTAGGTGGGCACCAGATTGACTTCTCCATGTTCAGTGAGTTGCAGGGGTACTGTCTTCAACAATAGGGCTTTAGCATCAGTTTGTGAAGATCACCAATAGCCCTGGCCATAGCCCAGGTTCTTTGGGAGGGGGGGGTCTCCTGGGACCCCTTTGATCAACAATTTAATTAGATGTAACCCATTCCTTATACTGGAAACTTTATTAGGTGATAAGAGATATTCTTTTGAGGCTGTCTCTCCCGTTATTTGTTGATTTCATTTAGATTGCCTTCCTGTGTGTGTGTGTGTGTACTAATTATAGGAAGCTTATACTGTATTAGGTTTCCATATGACCCCTCAAATGGCCTTAGTTTTAGCTGTCCCTCCCTTATCTCCTGTTCCTTTCCGCTCCTTGTTTTTTTCCTCTTATTCTTGTCCCCCTACCTCACCTGTTCAAAACTATCTATTTTATCTCCCTTCCTTGGGAGATCCAACCCTCCCCCTACTTTCTTACCATTTATTTATGGTTATACAGACTGTAGCTTGTTTACTGATGACATAATAGCTAACATCCACATCTGAGCAAATATTTGTCTTTTTGGACCCAAGTTATCCCATTCAGGATGATATTTTTCTAGTTCTACCCATTTACCTGAGAATGTGGTGATTTTTATCTCTTTAATGGACTAATATTCCATTTTGTAAATGTATCACATTTTCCTTATCCATTCATCCATTGACAGACAACCAGTTTGCTTCCAATTCTGGCTATTATGAAGAGGACAGCAACGTAAATGTTCGAGCAAGTGTCTCTGAAGTGTCCTCTGCGTAGATGCCCAAGAGTGGTAGAACTGGTCTTGAGGTAGATCAAGTCCCATCTCCCTGATTTCTATGGCTGTGTGAGTTTGCACTCCCACCGGCAGGGGAGGAGCGTTCCCTTTACTCCACCGACATAAACTGGTGCTTGTTTTCTTAAGGCATCAGTTCAAAGTCCACACAAGTTTTCCATCTGGAGGTCATCAAATGCACCAGAAATATTTTTTGCTTTGCAAGTGAGGGTAGAAGTAAGTAAACTATAGGATAGAAGTAGGTAAATCAGAAAGGAAAAAAAATCATAATTTTCGTAAATAAAGATCACATGATACACACATCTGAGCTGCTCTTCACAATGCTCCCTCCGGCGAGCCACATCTATTGTGAGGCAGAGTGGCAAAGGCTCATGGGGCTGAAGGGACGGTTCAGAATGGAGCACACACTTGCTTTGATAGTCGCCCCATCCCTTGGCCTCTAGGTTTATCTAGATCCAGGCTGCTGGTGTTCTGACCTTGTCAGGAAACTGGGAATCTGAAGGTGAGTTCTGTGCTGTCTTTGATCCGTTGTTTTCTAGAAGGAATCTTTTCAAGATTTTGCTCACTTAGTGAGAATGAGTATTCTCCAGCGTTGTGTTCCCCACAGAGAGGAACATGCAATCTGAGTGAGCAAATAAAGAGCCAGGGATGAGCCTTGGCTACTCACCGGACACTCATCCAACCAGAGAGACTGCAGTGAGAAATTCAGTTACCAGGGTTGAGTCATAGATTGATCATGGTATTAGTTACGTTTCCATTGCTGTGATGAGATACCCTGACCGAGGCAGTTTGGAGAAGGAAGTTTACTTGGTCCTTACAGTTTCAGAGGATGAGTCCATGGTGGTGAGTGAAAGTGGGCAGGCAGCTGAGCAGAGGCTAAGGGCTCACATCTTGAGGAGGCAGAGAGAGCTGACTCAAAATGGCCTGAGTCTTTTGAAACCTCAAAGCCCACCGCTAGTGACATACTTCCTCCAGAAAGTCCACACCTCTTAATCCCCCTAAAACAGCCACCAAATGGGAACCATGATTTAAATCTGAGTGGCAATAAGGTCCATTCTCATTTAGACCACCACAAACACTGAGGAAGTGATGAATGCCTGCCTGTCTCTGTCTTCCTTTTTTGTTTATTGTTTTTGTTATTTTTGCTTGTTTGGTTGATTTTCTTTTCTGTTTGTTTTTTTCTTTTCCCCACGATTTGGTTTCTCTGTGTAACAGCTTTAATTGTCCTGGAACTCCCTCTGTAGACCAGGCTGGCCTCAAACTCACAGAGATCCACCTGCCTCTGCCTCCCAGGTGCTGAGGATTAAAACACTATCACTCAGCTTGTTTATTTGTTATGGAGACAAGGTCTTACTATGTTTTCCTGACTGGCCTGAAACTTGCGATGCAGACCAGGCAATCTCACAGATCCACCTGCCTCTGCCTTTTGCACGTGCTGGAATTAACTATCATGCCCAGCCTAATTCTTATATTATTAGAAATATTTTTATGGTTTTATTCTTACATCTGCCTCCTTGGAGCATCTCACAAAGCCCACTTTGAAAACTACTATTCTACCCATTTCCTCTGATGTCAGAGCTTTTCTCTCCCTAGACTACACACACACACACACACACACACACACACACACACACACACACACACACACAAAATCCAGTGATTTAATATTTGTCCAAATTATTTATCTGTCTGGTTTCATCTGCAGTGTGGCTTCTTATGGAGTTCCTAGATTGCCCTACCATCTTATATGAAGCCAGCTCTCTTTGCATAAGCCATCAGAACCTTCTGGCTTGTCTCCAGAGTCCGTCACAGGGCATAGTGACAGATACACTTGCACCATTGTGAACGGCCTGCCTGCTCTCTGTAAGGTTTATGCAGGTTACCATCTATAGGACATATGTACAACAGATGGATGAGTGGCGCCTAGCTCCTAATCTGTGACTTATCTTTGACTCCCCGTGTTCACTTTGCTATGTTATTGATAAGAAACCCTGATCAGCTGCACAGCCAGTTGAGAACTGGAACAAGGAGGTTTTAGTGATATGAAAAACAACATCCTCATTCAGATAAGCAGATTCCCTGAAACCAAAAACCATCTTAAAGCGGGTGGGGTGGGGGTTTCAAAATATAGGAAAACCGAATTTTAAATAGCACAGTGGAGAACATGGGAGAATATTTTTTAGCATTTATTTATTTTATGTGTGTGAGTGTTTTGCCTGCACGTATACAAATGCTTCACATGTGTGCCTCGTGGCACTGGAGTCAGAAGAGAGTGTCAGATCTCCTGGAACTGGAGTTACGGATGGTCGTGAGCCACCACATGAGTTCTGGGAGCCAAAATGAGGTTCTGAGTGCTGTAAATCCTGCACAGGGGTACAACAATAATCACCCGACAGACTCTAAGCACGAGCTCCCATTTCCGAATAATGCCTGCTCAGAACTGACCCACAAGTATAGCTGCTGTGGACTTTCTATAGAGCCTGTCATGTTCTGTTCACAGTACTGTCTCAGGGAGGTCCCTGGCTTCTTGGTGTTTTTCTGAAATTCCAACAAGCCCTTCATGAAAGCCTACTTGATAGATCTCCCACTGCCAGAGAAGGGCATAGGTACAAGTCCACCACCCAGGAAATCGAGGAACCAGTATCCACCATGTAGCACACGCTCGGTGCTAGGGTCTATTGAGAAGCAGAACGCGGACCAAGCAATCACCAGGTTTACCCACGGCTGTCCACATATGTCTTGAGATCTAATTCAACAGCCCTGCTTGACAGTTAGCAGAGCAGCTGCAGTCCTAGGCGGTTGTGAGCCACCAGACATGGATGCTGGGAACTGAACGTGGATTCTATTACAAGAGCAGGAAGTTCTCCCAACTGCTGAGCCTTCTCTCTAGCCTCTTGTCAGTGTATTTTACCAGAGGAAAAGAAACCCTCAGAAAGCTTCTTTTAGAAACAGGAGGTGCTGCCAGGCGGAGATGGCGCCAGCCTTTAATCCCAGCACTCGGGAGGCAGAGGCAGGAGGATTGCGGCGAACTCCTCTACCAGCGAGAAAGAACGACCACAACACGAGGATTCTTCTTAGATCACGCTTTACTGGAGTGCACTTGGTTGAGAGATAACATGAAGCGAAGGGGCCCGAGAGCACTAAGGCAGCTGCTTATATATGGAATTGGCACATGGGTTGCCCTGTGATTGGTTGCCACCATCAGCTGACACCAGACTGCATCGAGATAGGCCCAGGGACCCCCATTCACCGCGCATGCGGGTAGTGGGGGACAGGCAGCTCTCAAAGGCATACCAAATATGGAGTATAACCGGCAAGACAGGATGTGGTGCCATCTTGCAATGGCGGTCCTGTCTGGCTCCCTGCAGAGGATCTCTGTGAATTTGAGGCCAGCCTGATCTACAGAGTGAGTTCAAGGACAACCAAGGTTATTCAGAGAAACCCTGTCTCCAAAAACAAAACAAAAGAAAAGAAAAAAAAAAGAAGTGGAAGGTGTTAATAACTAGTCATGGATGCCAAGAATAAGTTGACCATTGAGTGCTCATTCCCAAATGAGCCATCTGTATTACTACCCACAATGCTCAGGGCAGGTATAGGAAGACTGCAAGAGCTGGAGGTTGGGGCAGAGTGCCGTGAGACTGCACCTTCTGAGCATGGCAAGCTCACTGCACTCGTCATCTCTAGCACCTGTGTGTGGTCACCTGCATATGATGTGCACAGGTGCAGCTTGTCCACATTTCCTCATGGGTGGAGGCGGGGAACATGAGGCCCCACCCCCAGCTGGGAAACTGTGGACTGTTAATGCCTCCCAGGGAGAGTAGGAATCGGTTTTCTTCAGGCTGTAACCCCTGATGAGCTGCTCACGGTCTAGGAAATAAGCCCACAGCCTTGCACATTCAAGCACTCTCAGGTGATCTCAGCGGATTACAAAAGAAAAGCCGTCAAAGGAGAAGTACAAAGTCAGGAAGACAGGTTGTAGAAGGAACGGGAAAGGGACAGGAGCAAGGAATGAGGGAGGATAGGATCAAAATGCATTCTAGACAGGTACAAAATTGTCAAAGAAGACATTAAAAGCCATTTAAACACTCACAATCACAGCTAAGAAGAGGAATATGAGAAAAGCTTGCCCTTCCACACAACTGCCCAACAACCCTCCACTCAGTTGTGACAACTGTCACGGCCAGTATTGATCGTCAACTTAACAGTACCTAGACTAACTCTGAAAACATGCTTCCAGGTACAAGCCTGAGGGGGACTACACAGATTAGGTTAACGACCAGGCCCGTCTAGGAGAGCTTCTTTTGATTAGATTAAATGAAGTAGGACGATAAATGCCAAGTGTGGGAGCCCATTTCATGGACTGGATCTTGGACAGAAAAGCGGGGGGTGGGGGCTGAGCACTGGAATTCATCTGGCTGCTTCCTGATTCCCAAATGCAGTGACCAACAGCCTTAAGCTACTGCCATCATGACCGTGGAAATACGAGCCTAAATAAACCTTTCCTTAAAAAAAAAAAAAACACTTGATGCACTGGGACATCCATATTTATGTTGGGCATTGCATGGGGAACTGGTTTCGTCCCATCAAATACACCAAAACAGCCAACTCTAGAGGTTGTGCAAACATTCCCACATAGCCAGATTCTACACACACACACACACACACACACACACACACACACACACACCGTGTCAGGAGAGAAGCATCTGAGCCCCTGGACAAAGTTCACCTCCACTCTCACAAACAGAAGATGGTGCACTTTTGCCATCAAAAATTACGCAGAACCACGCTGAGCCTCCCAAGAAACTTTCCAATAGTGCACTCCACCCAGCTAGTAGGACAGATCGAAGGGCGCTGTAGTTACAGGAAGCTTGTGCTAGCATTTAGATGCCCTGCGTGATGGCAGATGACGACAGTAAGATGAGCAGAGGCTGTGCCTTCCGGGTTCAGCCCCTCTTCCTCTCCTTGTCCAGGAGACATCCCTGACAGCCTCTGCCTAGAGCAGTCCCATCTCCTCCAGGCCACTTGTGCTTGTTCAGACACACAACGAGGAAATCAGTTAGGCCCATCCCTTTCCTTCTTTCTGCGTCTAAGTCATCACTTAGGGCTTAATGTGAGGTTTGTCTTACTGTCCAGGTTGTGTGCAGACCTTGTGCAGCGTGGCTGCATCTGCAGTCTTACAGGCATCTAAATAATACTGAAAATTTTTGAAAAACTACAGATGAGAAAGGGGAAAAAAAAAGGCTGTAAGTTCTATATTTTATTTGTATGATTTATGTGTGCTTCTCTCATTCCTTCCAGGGTTCAATGTTTACTGCTCGTGAAAAAAAATTCAGCATTCAAAATTAATAATGAGATTCATAAATATTTCATGTTCACTTATAAGTCCAAGAAGAGTGAAAAATTCTAGGTAGCCAACAAGTCCAGGCTAACAAAAGAAGAAAAAAGGAAGAAAGAGCTGGGTTTTTGCCGTACGGTGATGCATCACATCTAATAAAACATCTTGAACAAATGAGGTGCAAACTCAGACAGATAATTAGACTGTCAAAGAGGAATAGGTGGGGTGTGTGCGTGGTTCAAATTAAAAAATGAAATTCAAGGCTCTTTTGCTTAATGAAGCCCAATTCTTTCATCTTTTAAAATGATTTAAACGAAAAACTGGAGTTTGAGGGGAAAGGAGATTTAAAACCTCCCTTCAGACATTAATAAACACTATCCCACATTCTAAAACTATTATACATAATTTGGCATAATTGCCGATCTTTCCTGAGCGAAGGCATGCAACTCAGTTGTGTTAATGTCTGCATTCTTTGCACAAAGGGAAAGGCCGCCTCGGCCGGTGACTTGGGGATCCTGCTTTCAGAGAGGCATCGTGACAAAATGCAAGCTTGGCACCGCGTGTTTAGGCAGAATTTTTATTTTTCTCAAATTCACCCTAAGAGTGGAAACATCTTTCTTGAGACTGGAAGATATTTTCTACAATGCCTTATTGAAGAAATTGATGTAAGGAAAATGAAGGCATTTGTTTTTATTTCCTCTCAGTGAAATTCCATTCTGTTTTTCAAATTCTAAAAATTGTATCGACCTCAAAAATCTTTCTCTCTGCAGACATATGCCCTTGTGCAGGGACTTCCTGACCAGCATGTCTCATTTGTCTAATTCAGATCCTAACCCCTCAAGGCAGATACCATGCACTTTACAGTGTTTTCTTTAGAGCAAACACTGTGCCGACAAGTTCAGTAAATCTTAAGCAGCAATAGATTTTTCCATTGCCGTTATCTGCTAGCTCCTGTTTGTCTGTGCCGGCTCCTAATTTCAGGGCTTGTAGATTGCTGCCCTTTTGTGCACTTATTGGAATTTTCTAAGTCAAACTTCGGTGTGTGTGTGTGTGTGTGTGTGTGTGTGTGTGTGTGTAGGAAACATTTTCAATCAAAGGAAAGAAAAGACACAAAGGCAGAGAGGAAAGTCAGGGTTGCACCGAGCCCTGTTGACCATAGTTGCGATGACAGTTTGTCAAGATTCACCGATATCTGCAAACACCGTGTGTAACATGCTATTTCTAACACCTCTTAAGACTATTCCTATCCCCTCAGCCGACTTGTCAAAATAACAATAATCTACTGAAAGTACTCCAGTGCTAAATGACTCATTGAATTCACTCATGGAAATCTCTGATGGCTTTCTGAAGCGGCTTCACCTTGACGTGTGTGGAGAAACATCAAAATTGTTAAGAAAAATAGCAGCGTGGTTTTTCCCGGTTAGTAGGAAGCTGTCCCTGGTCACACAAACTTGTTAGCAGATATCTTCAGGACACTACCACAGAAGACATCAGGCCACAGCTGACTCTAGGGCTCACAGTGGATCGTTGAACGAATGACTGTCATCCACCAAGGCTGCATCTGGGTAGTGACTTCCAACAGAGGAAGGCCCTGGAATTATACTTGAGCTGGATCTCAGTAGACAACACGCAGGGGGTAAGTAGCTAATCAGAGTGCTTTAAGTACTATCAGAATTTTTATTTTCAATTATACATGCTTGTAAATTTCTGTCCAAAAATGACATTGTGTAAAATCCCTTACGAGAAAACTGAGATTTCATAACTTAGAAAGGGAATCACACTATACTTGAAATTTGCCACGAAAAAGACTGTGCCCTTAGTTAGAATTTAGTATGCATCCATTAAAGCAAATGCAGAAAACTGTGCCCAGCATTCCACTGGTTTTTTCCCCTAGGCTTGTTTGCATTCTCACAAGAGACGTGGAACACCCTCTCCGGTAACTAATTTGATTATATCTGTTTATTAACTAAGTCGATGATGTATTTCACGTGGGAAATTCAGTGCTCCACAGTCGAAATCAGGTGTTGTGGCCTCTATGCCAATCTCTCCTTTAGCTTCCAAAGATCTTTAGAAACTTAGCACAAGGGCTAAAGGCAGAGGAGACTCCCATTCTCGCTGGCTGGACGCTAACCGAGTGTTTTGCAAGTTCATATTTTTATTAAAAAAAACATAATTATAACCACCTATCAGGAACTTCAGTCTAAGTTGTCTTGATCGCTGGTTTTCAACTACAGGAAAGAAAATCTAAGAAAGGGGGTTGAATATATTTATTTGCTCCAGACTTAAAAACAAACTGTATTTTTTTTTCCCCTGGGGATTTCTCAAAAAGAAACCTACACACAGTTTAAGCAAGCGGTTCTTTCCCTTTCTCAGGCTTTCACGGAGTCCACAGGAAGGTGACCAGCGGGGATTATGAAAGAAAAAAGAATCATCTAATCAGACCACGCCAGCGCACAATCTCCTAGATGATTTGCATAAATCCTGGTTTAGAAAAGAGGGTATCACAAAACGTAAAGCAGAGGTAGCCTACAAAACACACCATCAGAGTAACCCTCCTCCCATAATAGGCTCTCTCTCAAAGGCTAAAACACATCTTTCAAAAATTAGAATCGTGCACCTTTTATTGGAGACAGGCATGTCTCCTACATCTGATGACTGAGCTTGAAATAAACAGGTAGGCTTCTTTTTCTTCTTTTTTTAAATATCTGTTCCTTGCGCTCTTCAAGACGCGTTTTAAGATGAAGTGAGCAGAAGACATTACTACTGGCAAAGCCTTAGCAAGGAAGGGGCTGCCATAAAATCACCAACTAGACACTGACTCATTTCTTCTGTTAGAGAGAGTCAGAGGCAAAAGTTCTAAAATTATACAATTGCAAAAATAAATCAAGTTAGCGTGTCATTTCTGCTTTTCTACATTAATAAATTAACCATGTAACATTGTTCAAAATTATGTCAGTTACGCATATAATAATCTTTTAAATTAATGAAGTGATGAAGCAGTTTGATGACACCCATGATTTACAGGGCTGCTTTTAGCTAATGTTAAAAGCCTCTCATTTAATAAATTACCCCCTTGAGAAATTACCAAAAATGAATATTTTCAATGCTAAATGTTTCAGGGTTTACACTTTTTCAATACATTAACAAACGGCAAGGGAGACATATTTTTTCAAAATAGATCTTCTTTTACATATATTTAATTGAAATTAATTAGTATATTACTTTAGGAGAAAATGATCATACAAGATCATTTGTGGGGATTTTTGTGAAGCGATAAAGCTGATTTTGAACAATGAAACTCATCATATCTTCACAAAATCTGTATGATGGATTAGGAATCATCTCGAGCTCGGTGATTAACCAGGAACAATTCTGCAGAATTCACATTCCTCATATACAGCAAAGGCTAGTCACTTAAATTAATAAATGCCTTAATTTCTTGTTTGTGTTATTAATCATGCTTAAAACTATATTGCTAATAAGCCCCATCATTTTTGTAATGATCTGTATATTGTTCAACTTTATCTTAAGCATTTCTCTGCGGATCTTCAGATATTATTTTAACTCCAGTGTGGTGCTCAGTCCCGGCATGAATAATAGCAATCATTCCCATTGTCTTCTGCCTTTCCATGGTGTGGAGACACGTCTGAATATAAGAGAATTAATCTTATGGAGACATGTTATGTAAGTTCACTAGGAAGGCAAAATAATTCCAGTCAAGTCAGAATGTGCTCCTATGTGAGAAGAAGAAAGGAAGGAGTTAAATGTAAGTAGCCAAGAAAGGCTGGCATGGATGTTCCCTGTACTTATGGATTTGCTTTCCTAATGTTGAGCCTGAGTTCTGTCCCACCTCTGAGTCAGTAGTGTGCCTAGGATGTTTGGCCAATTTTGCTGCTCCAGCCCTGAAAACAAGAATAACTAATTGGTGCTTCTCGAGCCAATGGATATAATTTTCAGCGAGCAGATGTCAAGGAAACAAGCTTTAAATTCTAATAACCGATTGTACTGCAGTGGTGGGCAGAACGTTGGCCTTTGAAATGATGTTAGGGAATTTTCAAGCTTCATCAATGAATTTTTAGTGCACACTAATAATGGACTAGGAGCTTTGTAGACCATACACAGTGAGAGGGGACTTTTAGATATATTCTTGTTCTTTTAAAAATGACTTGAAGAAAGTACTGAAAACTGGGAAATTAAAACTTTCAGGAATTTGTTTATACAATGTGTAGCTACATCAGACTGGTAATGCCTACAGTTATTTGAGTAAATCACGTTTTCAAGAGCAAATAATGAAAATTAAAGAGAGCCGGGGTGTAAGATAGCCATGTCCCACCATGGGATGCTTGCAGAAGGGTGTCTGACTTCCATTATAGCTACACTTTGCTTTCTCCTTCTCCTGCCTCCAAATGTGGCTGTCTATAGGAATACCCCTACATTTTTGGAGAATTAGCACATGAACTTTACTCTGGCTAATTTCACAGAGCTGCATAGCTTAAAGCTTGAAATAGCAGATATTGTTAGCTGTGTGATTATTCCCTGGAAGTAACTCCAATGAGTAAGAAATTATATGGGCAGTCGATAAAACCTTGTGCTGGTTGAACTGCAATCACCAGAGAGGAGGGAGGGTTAAGAAGATCTCTCAGAGGATCTGTGAAAGTCCATAGAAGAGCAGCGGACACTACTTGGGGGGGGGGGGGTCTTTCACGCTGCAATTGTAACTCCTGGCAGATCAAACCTTGTGCCATAATCCATGCTAACTCTGACTTTACATCTCTGCATCTCAGCTTTACATATGTTTAAAGTGGAATCGTAGACGGTACAGTTTGCAAGCCAATAAGTCTTTGACTTTTTACAACACAAAGAACAGCACTCGGCCACTGCTTTTCAAAATAGAGTATGGCATGCCTCACAGACACGGAGCCAATAAAATGCTCTATTTATTGGTGAAGCATTAACAGCGTCTCTTATTTTACTCCTGTGACCCTCTTTGGCAGTTAGTCACACATTCCAATTGAGCAGACGCCACAAAAATATCCCTCATGTATAAGGAAGGAGAAAAGGTCTAATTGGCCATCGACCTCTCCCTCCCAACTCCCCTGGAATCACAACCCAGTGGCTTCCAATTCATCACCTGGGGGTCTGTCGGTTGACCTGGGCTCTGGAGAAAGTCTGGCTATGCTGACTATCAGGCTCGGGCCGGCTCCCACTGCCCCCAGAACTGCCACTTCTATGAGCATTTGAAACCTGACAATGACCACCCCAGCACCCTAATCAATGCTTCTCAAAATGCGATCCCCTCCACACCCGGAACTATCAAGGCAACATTTATTACTTTCTATTTATTTAATTTGCTTTTACTACTTTCTGTGTAGAACAGCAATACTGAAATGGTAACCTAAGATGCCTTTTAAAGATAAATGTGTATTTTAAAGTTTTGTTGCTGGATTTTATTTTTAATCATGCAACCAACAGCACTGAGAGGCAAAGATGATGATGATGATGATGATGATGATGATGATGATGATGATGATGATGATGATGATACATGAAAATGATTGTGGCTAAGCCAGAGATTCTAAGGCTGTTGTCAGGAAAGAGTAACCATAATCTGTTGTCAGAGTT
>NW_004949107.1:5203118-5257266 GCF_000317375.1 Microtus ochrogaster | reverse complement strand
TTTAAAAAAAAGAGTAAGACGGGCTGGAGAGATGGCTCAGAGGTTAAGAGCACTGACCGCTCTTCCAAAGGTCCTGAGTTCAATTCCCAGCAACCACATGGGGACTCCAAACCATTTGGGGCCCTCTTCTGGTGCTGCAAGCAGAATACTGTACACATAATAAATAAAGAAATATTTTTTTAAAAAAAAAGAGTAAGATTTAGAGTTGGTTGCTATATTTCCACTTGATCTCCTGGGAGTACAGCCATAGATAAAACAGGTTGTCACTGTTCTACAGAAGGAAACACTGAGAACAGAAGGCTCAAGCATCTCACTAAAAGCCACACAATTGCCAGTGATGAAAGAGAGACAGGAAGCTTCAAACTGAGGCTCTTTGTTCCCGGTTAGCAGTCTGACTCTCCAATGGAAGAGGCCATACGGGGGGGCTGAACATGCTTTGCTATGAAATTTGTATATTAAGTTTAAAAGCAGCATGTTAGTGTATTTTCCAACTCTACAATAGCCACAATAGAAAAATTTCTCGGAGTGACATGGCTATGAACTCAACTGAACTAATTAGCTCAGAATGGCACCAGAAGGTTAACTATCTAATAGTGATTAAAAAAAAAAAAAACATTTTATTGGTGAAAAATGCCATATCAATTGCAAAATTACCATTATTGTATCATTTTTCAGCATTTATATTCGGTGAAATGATAGGTTAAAAATATGGATCTCAAGCCATTACTACTCTTCTGATCCACATTTGGACTTGCAGAGCTCATGTTGAAGCTGGGGTCATGCTGGAGGCAATTCCAGCCTCCTCAGAAGGGACTGCCAGTTAGGAGTACCAAGATGTTCAGAGACAAGTATCCTCTGGACATGCTGCCAAGACTGAAGTGTATAGAACAAACCTTGGCTTGTTATGGGCTTGCTTCAGAAAGAAAGAGAGAGAGAGAGAGAGAGAGAGAGAGGGAGGGAGGGAGGGAGGGAGGGAGGGAGGGAGGGAAAGAAGAATATTATACTTGCAATAAACAGAATTTGTAGCTTCCATGTCATATTTAATCATTAGTCTGTACAGAGAAACTACAAATTGTTCACACCCTTAAATGAAAAGGATTCTTGAGAAACATACATACAGTCAGCTCTGGACACCGTGGATCAAAAGACCTGGGAAAAAAGAATTGTGTCTCTATTGAACACACAGACATTTTTCTGTGCAGCCTTCCATAAGCAGTGTAGTATAAGAAAATTTTGATTGTATTGCATCATATTTAGTGCTATAAATAAGCTAGGGATTATTTTGTGTAGATAATATATACGGGATATATATGTATTATATACTATACCATTTGATATAAGGCATGTATGACTTGAGAACTTGGTATACACTGGTGTCCTAGAATCCATCCTTATTGATGTGGAGGAAAGATCGTATTTTCACATGGAATGGTCATATTTGATCCCAAGTCAAAGTCCCCAAAGTATACAGAATGTCAAAAGGCCTCCGGTGTCATCAGCAGCCAGCGTGTAGAAATCTCAGACCACATTCTAGTCAGCAAAAGCACCAAGACAAAGAAGCCCTACGTCCCCACAGCCTTCCAATCAAACAGCTGATTTGAAGGTTCTCTAATAGGAAGTGTAATTTTTTTAAAATAAGAATGCTGTTTTTCAAAAAGAATAAAAGCCCTGTAATAAATGTCTTTTACGTTTTTCTTTCGATACACAGACAGTGACAACTTTGATCCATGGTGAGCACGGATCTGAAATAGAGCTCTCTGAACTGTAAAGACACAGAACCTAAACTCAACGTGAAGGGCGAGAGCCCATTTATGCCAGCATAATTAGCTGAACCCCCGACCTTTCATTCCGAAATTAGCGAGCATTTTCATTTTCCATATGCAATCACTTACTGTCCTTTTCCCGCTATTAATGTTTCAAGAAGCAAGGACATTTAAATGAGAAAAGAATTCTTTTAAAGCCCTCTTTTAATTTGACGCTGAGCATCTGAGCCTGTGAAACGGTGCAGGAAAAGCCCTTGAAACTGCCACTTCCTGGCAGGAATCTTCTCAGAGCAAAGGCAGAGCAGGAAAGGGCTGTTCCCCATGACTGTCCCAGCAGTAATCTTCTCAGAGTAATGGCAAACCAGAGAAGGAACTGGTCTCTGTGACTGTCCTGAGTCTCCCTGTGACAGACAGTAATAGCTTTTCACTGCCAAGCTGTGGTTTTTGCCTTTTGTATCTTTCCTTTTCTTTACTTCCTATCTTTTGAACAGGGCCCTCTCCTAGATAGCTATAAATAAAGATAGCTTATAAATCTTTCTGTTGGAAGGCCTTCCACTGACTTCAGTACTAGAGTGGCATCTCGGGCGCCAGAGAACTTGAGAAACTAGAACGGGAGTTGTTGAATGATGCACAGTTGGAAACCTCCTTGCTTTGAGAAACGTGGCAAGCGCTTGCTTGTGTTTGTGCCCTTGTTCTACATAATCAAGGAGAGATGTACAGGATTAAAAATTGGCTGCAAGGAGCCAGCAGGATGGCTCAGTGGGTAAAGACGCTTGCCAGGAAAACCTGAGAAAACGGATTTTTACCGAATTGCCATCTGACGTCATACATGCTTGTCACACACAAGCATAAGGATAATAACTTTAAAATGGTTTTAATTGCCTACGCTTTATTTACTTAAGGTTTACTTTACTAAAGTGGGGGAACTCACCCCATTCATCAGCTCATGCTTTTCATTCCCAAATAGCCATAGCCTGTCTTTCCTGCCTTTCTCTGAACCATTGGCAAACACCTCAGAACGATTGCTGCTCCCAAAATCCAGGCAAGCAGTTGTTAGCTGTTAAGCTGTCAAGTCCATCCGTACACAGTGAAGAGAAATAACTATTGGCATAAAGCATGATTATAGGCTCCAAATCGCTGTGAAGCAACACGAAGCCAGCTCAGGTAGGTAGGTGCCCACAAGGCAGAGGCAAAGGGGACTCTCACCGAAAGGACAGACAGAAACAGGCGAGCTCTGCCAAACTTCACGTCTTGATACTCCAAGAGAGTCCGCTTGCATTGGCCTGGGCTTAGGCTGGGTGGACCCGCACACGTGAGTCATTGAGACCGAAATCTCTTTCCAGACCACGCTAGGCATACATAAGCTGCCCCCACGACCTTTCCTCTTTCCGTGCTGCCGGGTAGACCACACCAGCCCCTCTTCTCTGTTCTGCTGCAGGTCCCCTAAGTTTCTTTCTGGAAGCTAGTAGCTAAACCTTGGGCCAACCTTTCCATTTCAGGCAGAATATAAGCAGTTCTAGGATTTTGTGCCATTGTCTCCTCTTCTTTGTTTGGTACAGTGTTCTCAACCTGCAGGTAAAATGAACCTTTCACGGGGGTGACCTGAGACCATCTGCACATCAGATATTTACATTACATTTCATAACAGTATTAAAATTACAGTTATAAGGTAGCAATGAAAATAATTTTACGCCTGGGGGTCACCACAACATGAGGAACTGGCCGCTGCTCTAGCAGCTTGAATGCAAACCCCCATGGTCTTAAAAAGCAGACAGCAACAAATCGAGAGCGAGGAAAGGAAAAGCTTTAAGGCCCTTCAGCTCTGCCAGAGTGATTGGAAGCAGAAAAGGAACCCCGGTGTCAGAAGCCGGTTTGGGAGAGGAAAACCAAACCTTCAGCTGGGAAGAAAGGCATGTCCCCAACTCAAGCCAGTTTTCACTTTCCTTCTTCTTCCCAGAAGGGTAGAAACAAACCTCACACACACTTGCGCGGGTCACAGCTCAGAGACAGGCAAATGCTGAGGTTATAGAGAGCTGTTTCTCTCCCAAACGTGCACAAAGAAGCAGCTATGGAAAGAGCTGAAAAACACACTTTTAAGGCAGAGTTCTTGGAGACAGGCAAAGACAGCAATGGAGAAGAAAGCAAAGAGAGCACTAGAAGGCAAAGCCTCTAGCGTCTCCAGGAAACGTCAAAATAGCCGGCTCCAAGCCAAACAAAGCTGAGCACTCACGTTTGAAATGGTGGCTGATGAAGTTAGGGGGCCATCTTCTGTGTTTGTAGCTGACTCCTTTTTGCTGCATGGATTCATGATTTTGGCTTTGGCATTTTTTTTGTTCTCCCCTTTTTCTCCCCTCTTTGGTTAGCTAAATGGTTCGAGTCATTCCATTTTATCACCTTTCCTAGGATAGCACAAATAATCGCTCCTAAAATGTTTCCATAGTTCCCCTTGAAATATGTGCTTTGGGGTGGCACAACTTGAAAGAAAGATTTAATCAGACTAATTGTGGACAAAAGACTTTAGGGAATGAAGCTATCGGCCACGAGAAGTCAGCATCAGGCTAGAGGGTCAGTTTTCTAAGAAGCTTTAAGAACTGACTGTGTTTTACTAAGAACAGATTACATAAACCTAAACTTATAGAACTATGAGGAGGGTTAGTTAGAGGTGGCAGCGCCCCTCATTTGCTGAGAGGGGAAGGTGGGGGGGGGGGCGGCAAGCAGAAAACCAGGATGCATACAGTCACCAGGATGGAACAGTCAATTTGCATACCTGACGACTATGGAATATTCCTCAACAGCAGCAGGAACTCTTAAACTGTCCTTACCAAATAGACCACATTTGGGCTCTTAAAACATACTTTAACAGTTTCCAGGTCTAAAAGTCATAAAGAGTATGTCCTCCCGCCACACTGTAATCAAACTAGAAATACTCAGAGCACATGTTTGGAAAACTCTTAAATGCAGGGGAAAGAAGCATTTTTTTTTTCTAAGAGACACAATTGTTTAAAAAAAAAAAATGTCTCAGGGGAAACGCTAAGATGCTTTGAAATTCAGTCTAAATATACAGTTTCTGCAAACACCAAGAGCAATCCTGACCGAAAAGAGCCCCGCTGAAGGTTTCATTATACCCGACCCCAAGCTATTCTACAGAGCCATAAGAACAAAAACAGCCTGATACTGTCGCAGAAATAGACAAGTGGGTGAGGACACAGACTAGGGCACTGGAAATAAATAGCCAGCATCAGCCGCCTGGTCTTTTACAAAGGAGCCAAAAACGTCCATTGATGAATAGTCCGCCTCTTCGAGAAACAGCCCTGGCGAAACTGGATATTAGATGCAGAGTAAACCAAGCCCTACTTGTTACCCTGGACAAAATCAACTCAAATTCCATGAAAGACCTTAATGAACTCGAGACTCTGAAATTTCTGGTGGGAAACATAGGAAAGTCCTGTCAAGACCTAGGCATATTGTGTCTTTATCACGTTGCATGAAATTTGCTTCGGCTGTAAGGAACCAAGTTATGTCCCTCACAGAAAGGAATATGGCTCCAACTGGATAATCATGTTGGGTGAATTAAGCTGACCTCCAAAAGATAGTTAGCAGGATGTCTCCCGTTTGGGCTTCTTAGATTTTACATAGATTTATAAAATCATATCTGTATATGTGATATGAGAGCCTAAACCAAACCCTAAAGGAGACACAAAGGGGATTAGGGGAGGGGGAGGGAGCAGTAACAAGGGGGGGAATGACTGGGTATGGGGGGAAATATCCTCAAAGGACATGCCACACTTACACGAAAACTTCCTTATGTAATCCAGTACCGTGTATAATGAAAAATTGAGAGCAGAATAATATAAAAGAGAAAAAATGAATAATAAGCAAACCGGTTCACTAAGATAATGTATACACATGCACATACAAGACCTTTCTCAAAAAGACTAACCACTCAGGAAATCACACCAAGAATTCACAACTAGGATCGGATAAAATTAAAAAGTTCTCTACCAGCTAGGCGGAGATGGCACATAGCTTTAATCTCTGCCTTCAGATCTTCGTGAGTTCAAGGCCAGCCTGGTCTACAGAGTGAGTTCCAGGACAGCCAAGGGTACACAGAGAAACCTCGTCTCAAAAACAAACAAACAAGCAAACAAACAAACAGCTTCTCTACAACACAGAAAACAACAAACTGAGTGAAGATACATCCTATGGCATTGGAGAAAGTCTTTGCTATTCCTATGTCTGACAGAGGTTTAATACTCAAGATATATATTCCAGAATATACATACATACACACATATATGTCACATTACTAACTCAGAAGTGAGATAGAACTCGGGCTCAACATTAGGAAAGCAAATCCATAAGTACAGGGAGCGTCCATGCCAGCGTTTCTTGGCTACTTGCATTTAACTCCTTCCTTTCTTCTTCTCACATAGGAGCACATTCTGACTTGACTGGAATTATTTTGCCTTCCTAGTGAACTTACATAACATGTCTCCATAAGATTAATTCTCTTATATTCAGACGTGTCTCCACACCATGGAAAGGCAGAAGACAATGGGAATGATTGCTATTATTCATGCCGGGACTGAGCACCACACTGGAGTTAAAATAATATCTGAAGATCCGCAGAGAAATGCTTAAGATAAAGTTGAACAATATACAGATCATTACAAAAATGATGGGGCTTATTAGCGATATAGTTTTAAGCATGATTAATGATGCAAAGAATTAAGACATCTGTTAATTTAAGTGAATAGCTCTTGCTGGGACTTAGGAATGTGAATTGTGCAGAATTGTTCTTATTTAATCACAAATATATATATACATATATAATTATATAAAATTTACATAAATATATTTATATGCATATTTATATAACTATACATTTATATACTGAGGTTCCATCTCACCTCAGTCAGAATAGTTAACACCAAGAAAAAAATCTTAGTGAGGATATGGGAAAAGGGAATGTGAAGAAAGGGTATACACTAGTACAGCCACTGTGGAAATCAGTATGGAGATCCCAGAAAGGAAGGAAGGAAGGGAGGAAGGAAGGAAGGAAGGAAGGAAGGAAGGAAGGAAGGAAGGAAGAAAGAAAGAAAGAAAGAAAGAAAGAAAGGAGATAGAGAGACAGAAAGAGAGAAAGAGAGAGAGCTATGACACGAGCTATGTCACTTCTATGGAGGGTATCAGAGGAATGTATGCCAACATGCCACAGAGACACTTAAACATCTGTTTACTGCTGCACTGCTCACAACAGTCAAGTTATGAATTTAGGTCTTCTCAACACAGGAATGGACACAGAAAAGAAACTGTGGACGTCAGGTGTGGTGACTCGTGTCTTTAATCCCAGCATCTGGGAGGAGAAGAAGAGGTAGTTCTGTGAGATCAAGGCCACCCTGAACCACATAGCAAATTTCAGGCTAGACAGTGCTGCCCTGCCTCAAATAGAAACAGAGAAAAGACAAGAGAAGGAGGGAAGAGAGAAAGTGAGAGGAAGAAGGGAAACACTGTTGCTGTGTGGTTTCACATTGGTGCTTTAGTGGAGAGGAGATAAGGACGAACTTGCCATGAAACGACATGATAATTGTGCAACTTGGTGTTTTCCTTTGAGATTATGGAGTGGTTCTCTTTCACCTCATACAAATTTGCTTGATGCGTTTCATGGTTGGCAACATGCTATCTGATGGGCGTACCATTATCAAATTGAAGAAGTTTCAGTACAACTGAGGCATTTAGCCTTGCTTTCTTTTATAGAAAAATCCCTTCGTAGATACATCTCAGGCTTTTTGAAATGCTAAGTTCAAAGCTGTGGACACTAAGAACTTTGTAGAGTGTTGTAGGAAACATTCTCCCAGTCGCTTGAAGGAAGTATGAAATCTGCTTCCTACCCATAACGGATCTTAGTGTTTTCGCCCTTAGTGTTCCCCTCTCCCCAGTATATGAAGTGACTCATTGTATTGTGTTTCTTGAATTTTGGATGAACCTGTCATTTCTCTGGCAATATTTTATTTGGGACTTTTAAAGCACCTCTCCTCTGCTGCACCCCCTTCACTGGATGGAAGGTCTGTTTCTGTCTCATTTGGAATCTGGGTTGTAGTTTGGAGAAATTAGTCTATGTAAAAGTGTACTGCAATAAACCATGTTCGTCATCTTCCAGCAGTTATGGCTCTGTACAGTAAAGAATACTGGATTCCTGTTCAAACACCATTCACCCATTCATTCAACATGTATGTATAATGCATGGCCTCTGTGCTCAAGATACAATGGTGACTAACACAAGACATGGGCCTCTTAGAAACTTTAGGATATAATGGATATAAACAAGTAGATTATTTCAAATGAAGATGAAGTATTGGGGGGGTAAACATGCTGGGCTTGTTGTATTCTTCTTTACAGTAATTATGTTTATGGACCTTCATGGATTATTGCTTATATATATAAAGAAATGCAAAACACACTTTGGGGTAGAGAAGACATGAGAATTTTACTAATTTTTTTTCAAATATCAAGTGAATGGCATTTGCTACTGGACTTCATACTCCCTGGTGATAAGACATAGTATATCCTAACTATGGCTTGGTTCTGCTTTATCCTTCAGGTTATTTCTAGTTCCCGTCTGTCCATTCTGGTGTCTGAACCTTATTGCTGTACATACTGTGTTGTACTTTCAGCTGCTGGCAAGGCCGATTCCATTTTCATTTTCTCCTGGATTTCATTCTGGGTTCTCATGTTTATTCATTTATATGTAGCTTGCTAATGGCCCAGGGGACATTTCGTTGTTTATAAAGCAATTGATAATGATGAGATATCTTCCTGCTTTCTGTCTCCTTTTTATTTCTTCTTTAACCTTGCTTCAGGTGTTTCTCTTCTATTATATAAGCTAGCTAGTTTTTCTTTTTCCATTTTGCATGTAAGTAGATGAAGCTAAATGTTGAAGGCAACAAGAAATTTGAATAACACTGGCTTCCGCGCTTATGTGAGTTTTATTTGGAGAAGTGGAAAACCCTAAGGTGCGCCTTCCATGGGAATGGAAACAGGAAGCTGGTTCTCGGGGAAGAAGAAAAACTATTAACTGTCATCTAACTTTGGAAATAGTGATGCCTGGCTTTTCTTGTATAGACCACTTTTGGTAAGAAAGAAGAAATGTGACAGATACATTTGAATTCCACACTCCTCTCTTACCAGAAAACTAGACGTTAGTGTTCTGAAGGTGAAACCGTTGGGCTTTTTTCGTTTAGTGTGTTATATTTATAACATACTAATTACAGTGTTTACATGATTTTACTATTTATATAAATGTTACATATCCTTGCCAAGTCATGGATTTTTTTTAAACCCATCATTACTTCCTAAGACGCATCTTTCTTGCTAAGCATCACTCCAGTTAACCGATAGTAGGAACTCTGGCTTCTTCTTCCTGCAGACAATTCCAGGAGTTTGTTATGGCAACTTTCTGCAACAACATGATTACTGTGCATATCACCCAATTATGATGATACTATATTCTAAGAAAGGCGTTAGTGCCGTGGTGGGTCCCATGAAGAAGTATACCTCAGAGCCCATCGCAAGCTGTACTAAGCCTCTTTCGAAAGCTGCCTACTCACTTCAGGTGATCCAAGTGTTCAAGGGTTTGCTTTGGTTCCCATCTTCTCTACCACCTGTTACTCCCATTTCCCTCATGTATCTCTTTATTTATCTATTATTGAAAACAGAATCTTCTCTCATACAGTACATCCTGACCACAGTTTCCACTCCCTCCAGCCCTCCCACTTCCCCCCACCTTTTCACTCCTCCAGGATCCACTTCCTCTCTGTCTCTTTTCAGAAAATGGCAGGCCCATAAAACAAAACAATCAAACACTACGAAAACAAAATACAGTAAGACAAGGCAAAAGTTCTCACACCGATGCTGGACCAGGCAGCTCCACAGGAAAAAAAAAGAGTCCCCAGAGCAGACAAAAGAGCCAAAGACACACCCTTTCCTACTGTTAGGAGTCCCAAAAAGACACCAAGTGAACAGCCACAATATACAAGCAGAGGACCTGGGGCAGACCCATGCAGGCTCCATGTTGCCGATTCCATCTCTGTGAACCAAAATGTGCCCTGCTTAGTTAATTCAGTGGGCCTTGTTCTAGAGTCTTCCATCCCTCTTGACTCCTACAGTCTTTCCTCCCTTCTTCTGCAGGATTCCCCGAGCTGCTAGGGAAGTGACCTGATGGAGACCTCTAATTTAGACTCTCTCCCTGCCCAATGTCTGGCTGTGGGTCTCTGCATCCTCTCTCACCTGCTGCTGGAGGAAGTCTCTCTGATGACAACTGGATAAGACACCAATCTATGAGTATAGCACAGTACCATTAGAATGATGCCATTGGTTTTTTTGTTTGTTTGTTTGTTTGTTTTTGTTTTGTGTTTAGACCAGTTGTGCTTGGTTTTATCCTAGGCTTCTGGCTTATCCAGTCTCTTGTTCATGGCCATTCATCCAGTGTCAGGTATGGGCTCACTCTTGTGCAATGGGAATCAAATAAAATCAGACATTGGTTGGCCCCTCCTGAAAGTTCTGCATCACTTTTGCCCCAGCATATCTTTCAGGCAGGAAAGAGTGTAGGTCAAATGTTTTGTGACTGTGCTGGTGGCCAGCTTTCTCTTTTGGTAGCCTGCAGAGCACCTTCTGATATCAAAGTGACTGCGAAGCAGACGTGAAGGCCCCATCCGGACACCAGCTCTTGGCCGTGTTCACTGCATGGATGTTGTCTCCCACAGTGGGGCCCTGCTGTTAGTTTGCAGAGAGAGTCCTCTGTCCTAGCCTCAGGCTGGGTTGTTTAGGGATCTCCACTGAACCCCGTTGGCCAACAATTGAACTGAACACAACGCGGTCCCAACACTGGGAGTCTTGCCTGTCTTCAAAAGACAGCCAGTTTAGACTCTATACCTTCCATTATTAGGAGTCCTCATAAGTCACCCTCATAGACTTCAGGAAGTTTTTTACTGCACTAGGTTTGCACACAAGCCACCAGATGACCCCCAACTCCAGCTGTCTTTCCCTGAACTTTCTTCTTTCATTCTGTCTGTCTTCCACCTGATCCCCAGCTCTCCTCTTCCCACCTGTTCCCAAGCCACCTGCAAAATCTATTCTATTTTCCCTTCCTAGGGAGATTCATGTGTCCCTTCTAGAGACCTCTTCTTTACCTAACCTCTCTGGGACTATAGATTATAGCTTGGTTATTATTTATTTATTTATTGAGCTATATATTTTTCTCAACTTCTCTCCATTTCTCTCCCCTTACCTTCTACCCTCTCCCATGGTCCCCATGCTCTCAATTTACTCAGGAGATCTTGTCTTTTTCTACTTCCCATGTAGATTAGATCCATGTATGTCTCTCTTAGGGTACTCACTGTTGTCTAGGTTCTCTGGGATTATGAATTGTAGGCTGATTTTTTTTTTGCTTTACATCTAAAAGCCACTTATGAGTGAGTACATATAATATTTGTCTTTCTGGGTCTGGGTTACCTCACTCAATATGATGTTTTCTAGATCCATCCATTTGCCTGCAAATTTCAAGATGTCATTATTTTTTCTGCTGTATAGTATTCCATTGTGTAAATGTACCACATTTTCCTTATCCATTCTTTGGTTGAGGGGCATTTAGGTTGTTTCCAGGCTCTGGCAATGACGAACAATGCTACTATGAACATTGTTGAGCACATGTCCTTGTGGCACGATTGAGCATCCTTTAGATATATACCCAAAAGTGGTATTGCTGGGTCTTGAGGAAGGTTGTTTCCCAATTTTCTGAGAAATCACCATACTGAAATCCAAAGGGATTGTATCAGCTTTCAGTCCCACCAGCAATTCAGGAGTGTTCCCTTTACCCTACATCCTCTCCAGCATAAGTTGTCATCAGTATTTTTGATCTTGGTCATTCTTACAGGTGTAAAATGGAATCTCAGAGTTGTTTTGATTTGCATTTCTCTGATGGCTAAGGATGTTGAGCATTTCCTTAAGTGTGTTTCAGCCATTTTAGATTCTTATGTTGAGTGTTCTCTGTTTAGGTCTGTACCCCATATTTTTAAATTGGATTATTTGTTCTTTTGATGACCAATTTCTCGAGTTCTTTGTATATTTTGCTGATCAACCCTCTCTGTCCAATGTGGGGTTGGTGAAGATCTTTTCCCATTCTGTAGGCTGCCGTTTTATCTTGTTGACCATGTCCTTTGCTTTACAGAAGCTTCTCAGTTTCAGGAGGTCCCATTTATCAATTGTTTTCCTCAGTGTTTGTGCTACTGAGGTTATGCCAATGTGTTCAAGTGTACTTCCCACTTTCTCTTCTATGAGGTTTAGTGTGGTTGGCTTTATGTTGAAGTCTTTGATCCATTTGAACTTGAATTTTGTCCATGGCAATAGATATGGATCTATTTTCATTCTTCTATGTGTTGATATCCAGTTATGCCAGCACCATTTGTTGAATATGCTTTCTTTTTTCCATTTTATATTTTTTGCTTCTTTGTCAAAAATCAGGAGTTTGTAGGTGTGTGGATTGATATCTGCATCTTTGATTCAGTTCCATTGGTCCTCCTGTCTGTTCTTATGCCAATACCAGGCTGTTTTTAGTACTGTAGCTCTGTAGTGGAGTTTGAAATCAGGGATTATGATGCCTCCAGAAGTTCCTTTATTGTACAGTTGTTTTGACTATCCTGGATTTTTGGCTTTTCCATATGAACTTGAGTACTGTTCTTTTGAGGTCTGTGAATAATTTTTCTAGTATTTTGATGGGCATTGCATTGAATATGTAGATTGCTTTTGGTAAAATTGCCATTTTTACTATGTTAATTCTACCTACTCAAGAACATGGGAGATGTTTCCATTTTCTGATGTCTTCTTCAATTTCTTTCTTCAAATATTTAAAGTTCTTGTCACACAAGTCTTCCACTTGTTTGATTAGAGTTACTCTGAGATATTTTATGTTATTTGTGGATGATGTTTCTCTGATTTCTTTCTCAGCCCATTTATCATCTGTGTAAAGGAGGGCTACTGTTTTTTTTTTTTTGAGTTAATCTTGTGTCCTGCTACATTACTGAAGGTGTTTATCTTGGTTCTCATCTATATAACACCTAATATCCACTTATAAGTAAATACACACTATATTTGTCTTTCTGGGTCTGAGTTACCTCACTCAGGATGATTTTTTTCTAGTTGCACCCATTTACCTACAAATTTCATGATGTCATTGTTTTTTTAGCGGCTGAGTAATTGTGTAAATGCACCGCCTGTTCTTTATCTGTTTTCAGTGGAGGGACATCGAGGCTGTTTCCAGTTTCTGACTATTATGAATAAAGCTGCAATAAACATAGCTGAACAGGTGTCCTTGTGGTAGGATGAATTGTTTGTGGGGAATATGCCCAAGAGCTGTAGAGCTGAGTCTTGAGGTAACACAGTCCCCAAATTTCTGAGGAACTTCCATATTGATTTCCAAAGTAGAAGCACATTTGCACTCCCAGCAGCAATGAGGAGTGTTCCCCTTGTTCCACATCCTCATGAGCATGAGCTGTCACTGTGGGTTTGGTCTTAGCCATTCCTACAGGTGTAAAATGGAACCTCAAAGCAATTTTGATTTGCATTTCCCTGGTGACTGCAGATGTTGAACATGCCCTTAAGTGTTTCTCAGTCGTTTGAGATTCCTCTATTGGGTGTTCACTGTTTACATCTGTACCCCATTTTTAAAAATGAATTATTTGGTTTATTGATATCTAGTTTCCTGAGTTCCTGATATAGTTTAGATATTAGTCCTTTATCAGATAAGGAGTTGGTAAAAAAATATTTTGTTGTTCTATAGGTTGCCTTTTTGTCTTATTAATAGTGCTCTTTGCCTTACAGAAGCTTTTCAGTTCCATGAGGTTCCCCTTTGTTAATTATTGATCTTTGTGCCCATGCTATCTGTGTTCTATTCAGATAGTCGTCTCCTGTGTCTATGAGTTCAAGGTTATGTCCCACTTTCTCTTCTGTCAGGTTCAGTGTGTCTGGTTTTATGTTGAGGGTTTTTGTGCAGGGTGATAAATACGAATCTGCAGTCTTCCACATGCAGATATCCATTGTGACCAGCACCAATTATTTAAAGATGCTACCTTTTTTGCTAGTGGGTATTTATGACTTCTTTATCAAAAATCAGATGTTCACAGCAATTTATATTCATAGCAGTTAAAATTCAATTCTATTGATCAAAGTGTCAGTTTTTATTTCAATACATTCAGTTTTTGTTAACTGTAGTACAACTTGAAATCAGTGATGGTGAGACCTCCAGCAGCTCTTTTACTGTCCAGTATTGTTGTAGCTATCCTGGTTTTTCGTTTTTCCATATGAAACGGAAAATTTTCCTTTCAAGGTTTGTAAAGAATTGTGTTGGAATTATGATGAGGATTGCTTTGAACCTGTAGATTGCTTTTGGTAGAATGGCCAGTTTTACTATGTTAAATTTACTGATCCATGAGCATGGGAGATCTTTACATCTTCTGATATATTCTTCAAATCCTTTCTTAAAAGACTTGAACTTTTTGTCATATGAGTCATCCATTTGCTTGGTTAGAGTTACCCCGAAATATTTTGTATTATTTGAGGCTACTGTGAAAAATGTTGTTTTCCCGATATCTTTCTCAGTCTGTCATTTTTACCAATTAGGGCTACTAATTTTTTTTAGTTAATTGTGTAACCAGCCACTTCAATGAACATATTTATCAGTTCTAGTAGTAACCTGGCGGAACTTTCAGGGTCCATTATATACAGTATCATGTCATTTGCAAATAAAGATACTTTGACTTCTTCCTTTCTGATTTGTATCCCCTCGATCTCCTTCAGTTGTTTCAGTTAAGCCAAGACTCCAAGTATTATATTAAATAGGTATGGAGAGAGTGGACAACCTTATCTTGCTCCTGATTTTAGCAGAATTGCTTTTAATTTCTCGCCATTTAGTTTGATGTTTGCTATAGCCTTGCTGTAAATTACCTTTATTACATGTAGAAATGTCCTTTGTCTCCTTAATCTCTGCAGGATTTTTATCATGAAGGGGTGTTGAATTTTGTCAAAAGCCTTTTCTGCATTTATTGAAATGGTCATGTATTTTTTTTTTCTTTCAGTTTGTTTATATGATGGATTACATCGACTGATTTTTGTATTCTGTACCATCCCTAAATCTCTGGGATGAAGTCTGCTTGATCATGCTAAGTAATCATTTTGATGTGTTCTTGGATTCAGTTTGCAAGTATTTTGTTAAGTATTTTTGCTCCTAAAATCTTCTAGCCATAGATTTTTGTTTGTTTGTTTTGTTTTGTTGTTATTGGGAGACTCTTAATGACTGCTTCTGTTTTCCTTGGGGGTTATAGATCTACTTAAACTGTTTATCTGGTCTTGATTTAGCTTTGGTAAGTGATATCTGTTTCTTTTAGGTTTTTCAATTTGGTAGACTAGGTTTTTAAAGTATGGTCTTGTGATTCTCTGAATTCAACTGTGTCCGTTACTATGTCCTCATTTCATTTCTGATTTTGATAATTTGGATATCCTCTCTCCATCTTTTAGTTAGTTTGCATAAGGGTTTGTCTATTTTCTTGATTTTCTCAATGAATCAACTCTTTGTTTCATTGATTATTAATATTGTTCTCTTTGTTGCTATTTTATTGATTTAAGCCCCCCCCCCATTGGATTATTTCTTGCCATCTACTCCTCTTGGATATGCTTGCTTCTTTTTGTTCTAGAGCTTTCAGGTATGCTGTTGAGTTGCTAGTATGAGATCTCTCTAATTTTTTTATGTAGGCACTTAGTGCTATGTATTTTCCTCTTAGCACTGCTGTCATGGTGTCCCATAACTTTGGGTATGCTGTGTATGCATTTTTTATTGAATTCTGGAAAGTCTTTACTTTCTTTATTTCTCTCTTTACCATTTTTCATTCAGTGTAGAGTTGTTTGGGTTCCATGAGTTTCTAAGCTTTCTTTTGCTTCTTCTGTTGTTGATATCCAGCTTTAATCCATGCTGACCTGATAGGATACACAAAATTATTTCAATTTTCTTGTGTCTATTGAGATTGCTTTGTATTCCAGTATGCAGTCAGTTTTAGAGAACTTTCCATGAGGAGCTGAGAGAAATCTTTTTTATCTTTGGTTTTTGGGTGAAGTGTTCTGTAAATATCTGTTAGGTTCATTTAGTTTATAACATCTTTAAACTCCAGCATTTCTCTGTTCAGTTTTTGTCTGGATGACCTGTCCATTGGTGAGAATGAGGTACTGAAGTCTCCCACTATCGGTGTGTAAGGGTCAATTTGTGATTTAAGCTGTAATAGTGAATGCCTGTCGGTCAGGAAAGGGTGCCAGATCTTACACAGATGGTTCTGAGCCACCATGTGGTTGCTGGGAATTGAACTCATGACCTCTTGATGATCAAGCAGTGCTCTCAACCACTGAGCCATCTCTTCAGCCCCATAGTGTTGCTTTTATAAAAGCAGGTGCCCTTATGTTTGGAGCATAGATGTAAAGAATTGGAATGTCACTATGGTGAACATTTCCTTTAATAAGTATGTAGTTCTCTTTGTTGCTATTTTATTGATTTAAATTAATCACTCTTTTTAAATTAGTTTTGATTGGAAGTCTGTTTTATTAGCTATTAAAATGCTACTCTGGCTTGTTTCTTAGGTTCATTTGTTTGTAATTATCTTTTTTCTTCCTTTTACCCTGAGGTAAAGGTGGATATTGAGGAAGGTTGTCTTTGAAGGTTGCAGTAGAAGGATGGGTTCTATTTTCATATCCATCCTGTTAGTCTGTGTCTTTTTCTTAGGGAATTGAGACCAATGATATTGACAGATATCAGTGACTAATAATTGTTGGTTACCACTATTTTGTTGTTGGTGGTGGTGGTAGTGGTGGTGGTGTGTTTGTGTGTATGTGAGTGTGTGTGTGTCACATGTCACATGGGCAAGCATGCAGGCTTGCATGTACTTCCCTACTTTTGGTTTTACTCATGTGAGATTATTTCCCATGTTTTCATGGATATACTTAACCTCGTTAGGTTGGAGTTTTCCTTCAAGTTCCTTCTAGGTCTGGATTTATAGATAGCTATCATTTAAATTTGACTTTCTATGGAATATCTTATTTTCTTCATCTATGGTTCTTGAAAGTTTTGCTGGGTATATAGTAAGTAGTCTGGGCTTGCATCTGTGTTCTCTTAGAGTTCATAGAATATTGATTTAGGCCCTTCTAGCTTCTGGAATCTCCACTAAGAAGTCAGGGGTTATTATAATAGGTCTGTCTTTATATTTTACTTGGCTTTTCCTTTGCAGCGTTTAAAATATTCTTTCTTTGTTCTGTATGTTTAGTGTTTTGATTATTGTGTGGCAAGGGGACTTTCTTTTCTGGCCTAATCTTTTTGGTGTTCTGTAGCATCCTGTACTTTTACAGGTATCTCCTTTTTTATGTTAGGAAAATTTTCTTCTATGATTTTGTTGAAAATATTTTCTGGACCTTTGAACTGGGTTTCTTCTCCTTCCTCTATTCCTATATCTTAGGGTTTTTTTTTTAAAAAAAATAGTGTCACAGATTTCCTGGATGTTTTGTATCAGGAATTTTTTTAGATTTAACATTTTCTTTGACTAATGTATCCATTTCTTGAAGATACTAATGTACCTTCAATGTCTGAGATTCCCTCTTCCATCTCTTGTATTAGTGAAGCTTGCCTTTGTAGTTCCTGTTTGAATTCCTAAATTTTTTATTTCAAGAATTCCCTCAGTTTGTGCTTTTTCTTTATTGCTTCTATTTCCAATTTTTCTGTTTTGAACAGTTTTATTCATTTCCTCCAATTGTTAGTTTGTGTTTTTCTAAATTTTCTTAAGGGATTCATTTCTTCTTTAAAAACATCTATCATATTCATAACATTGGTTTTAAAGTCTTTTTCATGTGCTTCAGCTATGTTGGAATTCTCAGGGCCTTATGTGGTAGGATAGCTGGGTTCTAATGAAAACATATTGCCCCAACTGTTATTGATTATGTTGTTATGCTGGTGTCTAGGCATCTGGTGTAGACAGATTTTCTTTGGACTGCCAGCTCACAAATAATGACACAAAGACTGATTATTAATTATAAAAGCTAGGCCTTAGTTTAGGCTTGTTCCTAACTAGTTCTTATAACTTATATTTTTAATGTACCCTTGGTTACCTATACTTTGTTACTGCCGGTCCTTCTTCCTCCACAGCTGACTGGTGGTTCTGCCTTTCTTGTTCTTCAAGACCTCTCTGTCCCCAGAAGTTCTGCCTGTTCTCTTCCTGTCTAGCTATTGGACATTCAGCTAATTAAACCAATTACATCAAACCAATCACAGTGACATATCTTCACACAGTGTAAAGAAATATTCTACAGCAATTGAAGTGATTATAGGTCTAGCCGCTGACTTCTGGGTTATTCTTTGTTTGGTGAGTAATTATGTTCCTTGGTTTCTCTTTCCTCTCTGGAATTTCAGAGTGTGATGACTGTATGTTGCCTGTTAGGCTGGCCTGCTTGCCTACTGTGCTCACGGGGAAGCCTGCTGATGTTGGAGACTGGGTCAGAGCAACAAGTGGGAGAAGGGAGGCCTGAGGGGACAGTCTGTGGGATCCACAGGGTGCTTGTGGAGGGTGGATTTTCAGCTGGTGTTCTATTGCAGAGCTAGGGAAGAGCCTGAGGGACTGGGTCTGCTGTGGGAACAGAGACTTGAGAAGGTCTGATGACAGGCTCCCTAATCTTCTGTTATTGTCACTTTTGAAAACATTTGCTAATTCACAGGAAAGAAATGAAACACCCATTGTGTCTTACTTGTGTTTCGTTGATTCCTAACAGGTTGAGCAATTCTTGTTCCTATAGTTATCTTTATCAAGGTTTCTTTATGTGTTCATTCACATTGGCTACCTTTTACTGACTTGCTTGTTTACATTTTAAAGTGTTTTATAGCCCCAAATAATCAATCCATTGTCAATCTCCTATTGATCTCCTGTTGCAGACAAGTTCAGCAGACATGAATTCCCCCCTTCACATAGTTTACAGTGCCTTTTTAATTGCATCAAACATGAGTATTATTCCTATAGTTTGTGCATTTAGTCTGTATAAGAATGCTCATTTATTTTCTTTTTTTAGAATGCTCATTTTTATCATATTGAAAATATATTCTTTTACATTATTTGAAAATGTACTTTTGATTCCTTTTTTCATTTTGAGACATTTGAAATGGGGCATCACTCTGTACCCTGGCTGACTTAGTACTTGGTATACAGACTAGTCTTGACTGGTCGTGAACTCACAGAAATTCATTTGCTTCTGTTGGGGTTAAAAATATACACTACCATGTGTGTATATTTTACAGCCCAAATATTTTAAAGTTTTGTTTTAACCTTGTTGTTTCTATGTCTTATATAAAGAAATATACAGGTAGGTAACCAAATGCTATTCTCTTTCTTATCTATAACCAGCCCATTCTCCCAATTCTATTTTTGTAATCCTTTGATGGGGTGGTAGTGATATATGCCTTTAATCCCAGAATATGGGAGGTAAAGGCAAGTAGATCTCTGTGAATTCAAGGCCAGCCTGGTCTACAGAGCGAGTTCTAGGACAGTCTCCAAAGCTACATAGAGAAACCCTGTCTTGAACCCCCACCTCCTCCCAAAAAAGAAAGAAAAAAGAAAGAAAGACAGACAGGAGGGAAGAAAGGAAGACAGAAAAAAAGGAGAAAAAAAAGAAAGAGAAGTCCATCCTTCATATAAGGCATGTGTGGTCTGCCTGGTGTGTCCCATCAACCTCCCTATCATCCTGTTACGATAGCACTAATTATGATAGATATATCATGAATCATAACATAAAAGCTCAAGTCCCCTATCTTTTTCATTCTCTTGAAAACTGTCTTTTCTACTTTTCTCTTCAGTGTAGATTGTCTATATTTTGTCTGAATCAAGTCTTTCAGTTGATGAGTATCTTCTAAATTCTAATTTTAAATTTATTTTTAGATTTAAAATTGTATTTTCTGTCATAGTTATACTCATATTTTGCATGTTTATGCCTAATTATATTATGGTTTTGTTGACACCACATAGCCTATTTTTAATGTTCTCAGTTTATGGAACACAACTGATGTTTAAATATTGACTATCTCAACCATTTTTGTTGAATTCTTATCAAGCTCCTAGTCCTCTTAAACTGTCAACTCAAACAGACGGTGAGATTTAAATAGCAGCTTTTTTTCTCAGGGTTCTCAATGCTTCAAGTTCCAGATCCAGTCTAGCAGGGTTGACTTCAGAGGAGGGATCATTGCCTGACTTTCAGATGATGGTCTTTATGAGGGGTCTGCACACAGCCAGGAGGGAGAGAATGGCAATGGCGTGTCCTCATTTTACTGTAATCAACTCAGGCCACACCCTCCAAATTTTGCTATAGCTACCTCCCCAGAACCAGGTGTGCTGGCCGATGCAGTCAATCTGTGGGACGGGAAGAGTAATTCAGCTGTGGGATAGGATAACACAGCTCATAGCTCACAGCAAGTCCTGGGATGCTGTCTATAGGATCTCTGTTTTTCTGTGGACATAATTGTATACGCTTCTTGTTGCCGTGTTAAGACCACAATACTTAGTAAGGCCACCGAAGCTCTGTTTTCCCAGATGAGGGAGACTGTTTCATCATCAGGCATAACATTTGCTTAGGTCTAGGGTTTTTGTTTTTTTTTTGTTTGTTTGTTTGTTTTTAACTAGATAAGCTACATCAGTCTGATTTTCTTCCTCCATTGGTACCATTTTCTTTCTTTATTTGGAGTGAGCATTTATTTATATCTGCCATATTCTCTATGTCGAGACTTTAAACTTTACAAAGTGTCTCCTAGTGACCAGACACGTTAGTGAGGAACGTTTTTGAAGTTAAACCACTCTTGAATTCCTTAGGACACAGAATTCCGATGGGGAAAATAGGAAACAAAAATGGCTTGGGAAATGTGCTGTGATTTCCCACTGCAGTTGAAAGGCTAGAAAAAAAATGGAACCAAGTAAGTTGTAGAAGATGGCAGGAGATGGAGCCACTGAGATAAAAGGTGAAGGGAACCAGGGGAGGGCCCGAAGCACGCATGCCTTTATTTACCTTTTTAAAACACGTTCAACTTTGATATGGAGAAGTCATCACAGACACGTGAAAGCAAGACCGCCTACATAGGCTGTCCCAAGTGGCCAAACACACCAGGGTGAGCACGGCTTGGGATGGAATGGCTTCAAGAGGGATGAAGGGGGAGACATCTGGGAGGAAGAATCCATGGGTGCTGGCGGATGGGATGGATGTCAATCAGAGCCCAGAGGAATAAAGGACAATGCGGATTCTCGCTGTGGCTTTGATCCCATTTCCAAATATGCTTTTTCAAGACTAGCTTTTAGCTGCTTTCTAGATGTTTAATGATTTCGATTTTATTTAATGACATTCTGAAGAGCTGAGAACAAAACTCTGAATTTCACAGTCACTTTTGTATTAAGGTGAAATGTGTTTGACGTTAAGGTGGCTACTTTACTTGTCTTGCCTGCCTGTGCTCCCTCTTTCCACTTTCCACTTCCGGTTTGTATGGACCTCGGAGGCGGTGGTAGCTCTCACTGCCCAACACACAGATGCTCCTGTCCCCACCGAAGTGTAAGGTGTTGTCTTACTAAGAGGCACGTGCTGATCATGCAGACAGGCTTCTTCAGCCTCATTATTACCTGGGGTTTGTAGATTATTTTCTTACTCTTGCTGTTGCTCGTTTGTTTGGCTCTTCTTATTCAGTTTACCTTTTGGGCAGAGTAACGTATGTTTTCCTTTCTTTTCCTGCTGATTCTCGTGGCTCAGAATCTGCAGTGTGGCTCTAGTGGTTATCTTTATAACTTGAAACAGCATACGTATGTTTCAGCTTCTTGATTTCTCGGCCCCGAATCCTGAGACATCCAGCCCATCCGTCCCTCTTCGCCCCACGTCTGCCCTTGGGAGCTCTTCGGAGCTGTGCCTTATTTTGTTGTCATCGACTGACGGTTCCTGTAGTGACATGGGTTTGGAGCATGTCCTTTTGATCCTGCCTACAGGTCTCCACATTTGTTTCTATGTCTATAGTTATGATGCTCTCAATCTACCTTTCCTATCTAAATTCTTCATTTTGCTTGCCTGGTTTGTTCATATTTCTTCACTGTATGGTAATTTTTAAACATTTACTGTTAGTGGATCCTCTGGACTCACAAGACTTTCCCTGTGGCTTTCATTCAGCAACTATAAGGTTCTGTAGGTCACACTTTCCTGCCCTCTTAACTCGGTGGTATTTTGCCATCTTGATACTGAAATGGTTTTAAATGAAGCCACCCGAGGGTGCGATGACTTGCCACAAGTGACAGCTCAATTGTTTGGAATCTTTGGGTAACTTTACACAAAGAGAATAGCTCCTGGGCTTATTGTTCAGAAACATTCCCTGCAGCATGGCCTGGCCCACTGAATGTAGAAACAGCTTTTCCTCTGTTTCAAGAAGTTCTTTTTCTACTGTGGCCTTTCTCTATTGTTTCATCAGCGTCTACTTCCCTCAATCCATGTCTTCGTTGGTCAGAAATCCTTTTCTGCGCCATTGGTTCTGCCCCTTTCTCTCCCAGGTCACGTGTTACCTGCAGAGTAGCCTGGCTAGCCCTATATTTAGTCCCTTCATGCACTTCTCATATTGGTTGTATAGTCTGATCCCTTATTTTAAAGTTTGTTTGTTTGAGCCACCACCTAGCACTTAAAGGAAAAAGTCTCTTTCCATTGCCTGCAGAGTGTCTTTCGCCAGACTGAAGTGTTTTTTTCTTCGCTTCTTTGTTTTTCTCTCCCTTTTTTTTTTTTTTTTTTTTTTTTTTTTTGTTTTGTTTTTTTGGTTTTTTGAGACAGGGTTTCTCTGTGGCTTTGGAGCCTGTCCTGGAACTAGCTCTGTAGACCAGGCTGGTCTCGAACTCACAGAGATCCGCCTGCCTCTGCCTCCCGAGTGCTGGGATTAAAGGCGTGTGCCACCACCGCCCGGCACTCTCTCTCCCTTTCTTATAGGGAGCGTTTTTTACACTATTTTGCTTTGATGAAGACATATCTAAACATACTGTCTGTTGGTCTGGAAACGGAGTGTGCAGGTCCTTGGTGCTCTCACATCCTTGTCATTTAGGCACAGTGTGTGGATCCGTTTGACTTGAAGTTCATGTGTTAAACATGTCTTCCAGGAATGATCTCCATTTCTGCCCTCTCAGTGAGCTGCTGGGACTGAGCAGCCATGATTCAGATCAGCCCTGCTGTCTTAGAACGTGGTTTTACACATCGCCCTGTGAACTCATATTCTTAAAATTTTACTCTGTTCTCAGGAGGCAAAGATCAGAACTGTGATTTTTTTTTCCTCACCTGAGTCAGAAAACAGTAGACAGCTGTGTTCATCTTTGGCCATCTTGTCTCAAGATAGTTTTTAGATAGTAAAACCGGCTACAGGTCCAGAGCTCAGCTGTAGAAGGCTTATGCCGCACATGCCAGCACCCACCATACACGCACCCACATTTTCAGGGGCAAAATTAAAATAAAGAGGACCAAGTGCCTAAACCCCGAGAAATAATAAGCTGAGGTTTTCTGTGGCGCTCTTTTGGCCTTTTCTGGTCTTCTCCGCACACTTCAGGGGATTCTAAACTGTAATTCCTCTGCAGCATTCGTGGAAATCCATCTTAACTGAGACGAAATTTTGGCTCACCAAGAAATTGTTATGACTCTAATATTCCCTGAAGTGAGTTCCAGCCCTGCCAGGCACGGTGTAGTATTAACAGCAGTGGGTGACATGGGCAGCCAGACTCCTGCGGCTGTCCTAGCCAGAGAGAAATTCACAATCACTTGGCCTTATTATTTCTTCTGCCAACAATAGATTTCTTGATTAGATGACAAAAGCATGGAAGTTCTAAGGTTTCGTGTGTATAAAGGAGAAGTTTTAAATTAAGGACAGACTTCTTAAAAATGCGTATCCAGGCATATGCCGGTGTGCCCCTCTCTTCGGTGATGAGTTATCCATTGAGCATCAGGCGGAAGCGCCTGCTCACCGGAGCTCAGCATGGATAATAGGGCAACTGGAAGGGCTGGTGAGCACCAGGTAACCTCCAGACCCTGCCCAGAGACCCTTTGTCTCCTGAGAGCAAAGGACAACTGTCCTCTTTCCCAAGTTTCTTTTCTATAATCTTCAGCTTCACAAAAGAAAGAGCCCAGAGAAGATAACCTCTCACTGCCTCCCCCACCTCCAAATCTGCATTTCCCTACAAGTTTTAACAGAACTCTAGGCCTTCGAAGGTACAAGTGAAAATATTGACTTGAGAAAAAAGACAACTCTGTAACTGCCTTTTGCAATAAAAAAAAAATTGGAAAAAAACAAAACACAATTTCATTGTAGAAATCTTCAAAATGCATAAAGGTAGGAAATGCAAACATTATGCCCCATCTCGTAAAGCACAGTTCCTGTGTGTATTCACTTTCGTTTTCCCAGATATATTCAGATATACGCTTGATTATCAGAACTCTGATTTTCCGCTTTTCTCCTTATTTTATCATCACTTTAAACTCTATTATTGCTTCTTCCAAAGCATCATAAAGCGCCAAAGGTACAGGATTCCTAATAAAGGAATTCGCAAAGAAAACAGACAGCTCAAAAGAGGATGAATAATAACTACCAATTAAGTATATGCTGGAGCTGGGATGTAATAAAATGCAATTTTGAATTTAAAGATTTGTTCTCCCCCTATAAACTTGGAGTAAGATGATAGCCAGACCTTTGGGTTCAGTGCTGACAGGTAACTCACCGTAATAGCCATTAAAATTTTAATGTCTTGTAGGGACTCCTTGCATGGCATGGTGCGGCGCCCAGGTGGAAGGCAGCTTGTGAGAATCAGCTCTCTGATGCCACTGTGTAATCCCAGGAATGGAGTTCAGGCTGCCAAGCCTCAAAGGAGGTGCCTTTGCCTTCTGAGGTATTTTGGTGGCCTGGAGTTGTTTTTGGTTTGTTGGTTTTCTTTTTCAGCGCAAGCACGAAACTCTCCGAAAACGAAGTTCTCAGAGCACACAGTGAACCGGGCAGAAAGCTCACGTTCTCCTTGAAGTTTTCTTTATTCCTCATCTCAGCAAATGGACAGCTAATGAAGCATTCTTGATAAGTGTTTTAGTTAATGAAATATCTAAATATGCATATTAATTAAAATCAAAGTCTATACTGGTGCGTTTCGATCGTAACGAGCACTTTCTAGTGCTAGCCAGGATATTTGAACATTAATTCCAGGTTCTGCTACCTTTAAAAATGCTGCTTCTATCGACCAATGACAAGAATCCAGTCCGTAGAAACGAGGGTAAATCTCATAGACCAGCTTGACCTAAAAACTTAAAGGCTGCAGTGATCTCATTCAAATTAGTGCACGCCGTATCCAGTTTTTAATTATACGGCTACATTAGAATGGCTAATGGCGTTGCCCAGGCTACATTGTCAGAGGAAGTTAGGTTCTTCCACCCTGCCCTTAGCTGTCTCACTAGAGCTGGTTGCCCTTTGCTGTAATGTCCCATCAAAGCCAATGTTGTGAACATTGTGATCCTTCTGATGGGCCTTCAGCTTCCGGTGCGGGAACCCGAGGAAGGCTAAGCACAGTACAAAGTCATTGGCAAAGTAATAACCATGTTTCCTGCTCAGGTGATAGCTCAGGGGAGATTTAATTGGACAAAATTACCCCATTCCAAGAATAATACTTTATACTTTATGTCACAATAATCTCTGAAGGGTCTTGAAGAGATTTATGAACATTGATTAAACATCAGCACAGCACTTTGAAGGAGGTGATATTAATACTGCTTTACTGGGCCCAGAGAAGGGTGGTTGCCTATCCTGGAACAAAAGAGTCCAGAAACAATCCCAATCTGCCTGACTCCATGAGGGCTATCATTCCATAAGACTACGAAGATTTGAGGGGCCTTACTTCCATGACGTATTATAATTAAAATGGCAAAAGAAGGGAAAAGTTTCTTTTCCAGTATATCTTACAATGGCCACAAAAGAATGCTTGTTGGATTTTTGGAGTCAGAAAATATTTGAATTCTTTCTCTTGATCCCCCGAGGTTTTAGCTGGACAAGTTCTGTTTATAATTAGTCTGCCCTCCATTTTTCCAGCCATAAACATCGGCGGAATCAAATATGAAATTCAAAAGTCACTGGAGCTGGGAGGAATATCAAGAGAGCGGAGTCAAGTTCTTCTGATTTCCAGATGAGAAACCATGGGCCCAAGAGACAATGAAAGATGAAAGGGGTCTCATTCTAAATAAGGGTCTCATTCTACCACCGGTACACCGTCGCTGCTTATACAGCAAGCTGCCACATGGGGCTCTAAGGCCTGGATTCCTCAGTGTGCGAGGCTGTGGAAGAACTTAATCCGAGGTGGTGTGAATTATTCTGTGAAAAGTGAAAGCGAAAAGAAATGGATAAAGCTGTCAGCTCAACCCAACACACACACACGAACACCTACATACACATAGGCCCACACATGCACACACACTCCTACATACACACATATAGATACACACATAGACACACACACACTCCACACACATACACACACACACTCACACACACATACACACATACACAACTCTAACCTTCTAATCTGATTTCTGTAACCACACTCAATAGACTCAGATGCCACAAGCGCCAAGTGTGTGGGAAAGCCTCCACCCTAGAGTCAGCCCTTCGCCACTGCTTCTTTTCCTCCAATCACGCCTAGTGAGATGAAGACCAAACTACGCCCGTTTCTGGAAGCGGAAGGAACTCTCTGCCATTCTCCACAGGGCACCTGACAAGTGACCATCAGGACACATCTCAGGGTGTTTTAGCAGGTGGAGGGGAAGTTGACAGGCGTGTGTGTTGCAGGTGCGCAGTCACTGCCTGAGTGATTGCAGTCCTCTGCTCAGCTCAGGGACTGAGATCTGCAATTACTTGACCCAGGTGCCTCTACGTACGGTAACTACTACAAAGCAGATTCTGATTGTGTTTGCAGCAGCTTCACATAGTCTATCAGATACTTCTTTTAACAGCTAATAAACTATTCTTCAGACTTAAAAAAACAAACACTAGTGTCAATACATGTGCTTTGAAGATTACAATCAATTAAGTATGTGTGAAGTTAGAGAAATTTATATATGCACACATTAGTCATCTCAACAGCTGCCCTGTGCGCCTGTGTTTGGCAAAGAAGCTGGAAGAACTCCCAAAGGTGCAGATCCTGGATGATCTGGGCAGCCTGGCAGGCTAGCATCCCTGCTTCGAGAAAGTGAGCAAGACTTGTTCTCTTAATCACAACACAAGATCTGTTTGTTGTTGTTTGTTGCTGGGGCTTTTGTTATTATTTTACTGCCTGCTATGATCCTGGAGACAAAGCTGTTTCGTAGAGGAGTTCTGATGCCGGGTGGCCGTTCTTACAGCCTCCACAGTAGCTGCCCCAGCACTTGCAGCTTCAGAGATTAAGTAAAGTAACAAAAAGAAGGTGATACAGAAGAGTAGGCAGGACGGCTTCACTCACCTAACTACATTTTTAAAATAGAGACAATAACAATACAGATTAATTTTGCTGTTCTCTTCGGAACACACCAGCTGCCTAATATTTAAGTCTTGGTTCCTCCACTCTCTCCACCTCTGGCCCTTCTCAACACTTTGGATTCCTTCTTCAACCCACAATCAGAAATTTCAGTACATTGTAGGAGAAAAATATTTTGGAAATGAAAGTATATCTTTGACATTTCCAAGCAAATGAACTCATTTTTCATAGATGCCACAGTCATAGGTATGTCACAAGCAAAAATGATACTATATAATTAGAAGTGGATTTGGACAGAAAGACAGAGAGATGAGCTGTAAAAGCAGATAATTAGTACACTGTTATAATTGGCAAATACTTCTCAATCCCATGGTAACCGAGTTCAGAAAAGGACTTCTGCCGCTTGACTAATTTTTCCTGAAGGCAATCTTGTCCCTCTCTTTAAATGGAAAGTTTGAAGAGCTGTCTTTATGAAAATCGCATTATTTTATTTCATAAACCACTTTATGTTTTAAAGTATTGCTGCTTTAAAGTATTTTAAAGTTTGAAAAGACTAAGAACCAAATAAATACTATGTTTATGAAATGAAAGAACTCTATTACACCTAATAATCATATTTTACATGTAAATTTGAGGGTGTTCTTTCAGAAATAAATATTATTTGCTGAATGAAATCGACTTCAAAACAAAGGGAAGTAGACAGCTCTCAGAGAATGTGGATATTCAGTTCAGAATGCCTGTGCTGCCGAGGGAAGGCTTTGGCGATGCAGTCCAGAGCTCCGAATATTTCTAATTGCAAAGTAGACAACAGGGAGAGAGGGAGAAAAGAATTTCAAATTTAAGCAAAAGGAATGTTTTCCCGTGTTCCCTCCTCAAATATTTAGCAGAATGCAGTCATACATAGGGATTTTTTCCCAGATTAATGCCAGAACTTAGTATATTGAGTTCCCAGACACAGCCATGAATCCTAGACCATGCATGCATGTCCTTAAATTTTCTCTTCTGTAATATAGAGGAGAATGTGTTGTCCCAGGGATTGGAGATGTAAAAGAAGATGGCAGATCTGGGGTACGGTTTGCATACAATAATATTTTATTACATTAACCATACAAGGAACATTTTCGGCTTTATTCCTGACTATTATATAAGTCATTTCAACCAAAGATAAGCGTGTTCTGAATGGGGCAACATAAATCAGAGAGCTGTAGGAGATGCCAATTATAAGGAACAAGACGCGAAAGTTGGTAAAACAGCGGCAAACTGAAATTGGATTGGACAGACATTGGAAGGATGGCCTGACAGTTGGACAGAATTATGAAATCGACAACAGGTTTGTCTTTTGGTCACGATCAAAACCTGTCAGCAACAATGAAAACAGCAGATATCCTCTGAAAGAGTTAAACAGCTCCCTGGGTTCCCAGAAACAGGGAGAGGGCTCAGAAGGTATGCAGCTCAACTGCAGTGTGTCAAGTGTGTAAATGGCCCTGAGGACTTCGCTGTGCCAATCTCTGACGACTGTGCAGAGTCTCAGATGGACAAGATAGTGATTGTGCAACCGATGGGTCTCCTAAGCGCAGGGAGGACACACCTGGCTCACAGGCTTCCAATGACCCCTCCTTTGTTTCTGGGTCATGGATAGCTTGACGGAATTCTTTAAGAGTCTGAACTTGCTGTAACATCATAGATATGCTGGAGACTATGTTCTTCCACAGGAAGTACGATAGAGACAATGTAGAGGGAACGTATCATGTTTAAAAACAAAACAAAACAAAACTGGACAAGCTGCTATAACAATGCCCACTTAGAATGACCGTTATGGAAATGTTTTGATACAGACCCAAAGAAAACTGATGGGGAAAAAAATGTTAATACCAGCACCAGAAATAGGCATTTTTCAAAAGTGTTTTTAATCATCTCCCAGGATGGGGTTAACCAACTGTGTCAGCAGAACTGAGTTACAGACTCATAGGAAATGAGAAATCAAAGGAGGAAAGTTTTGAAACACATTCAAAATCCCGTCTTCCAGGATAAAAAGCAGGTTTGCGGAGGAGGAGCATTGTTCAGCACCTTCAAGAATCATGCTCAAGGAAGCAGCCAGTGAGAGCACCCCAAATCCAGACATCCCTGCTCTAAAAGCCAGAAGTTTGAGAGGGCCCACCTGTCATAACAAAGGCACAAAATGAAAGAGATAAGAGTATTCAAGGGGAAAACAGAAAGGTGCATATCCGTGAGCCAGGGAGCAGCTTCGTGGTGGGCATTTGGTTCTTACCAGCAGTAGTTTGTCCCATGGAACCAGTAACAATCGCTTTAGCACAGGCATTTTAAAACAGCAGATTGGCCTTTGAAGCAGTTGTTCTCAGAGCAGGTAAGCTAAGTCAGACTCTGAAATGTGCTTGGGTGCCAACTGAGATCCACCATACAGTCACGGGCATTAAAAGATTCACAGTGGTCCCTGTTCTGCTAGGAAGTTCCCATTCCTCAAGTACTCAGGTTGTCCCAAAGAATTCCTTTGGGTTTTAACTTCCTTAGTCTTTATTTATTTATTTATTTGCTTGTTTTTTTTTTTAAAACATGGTCAAGTTTTTATATTGCTTCAATAAATTGTTATTTAAACTCAGTTCTATGTTTGAAAATAAACAAATGAATAAAACCTCAAACAACTGGCCTTTGGCTTGCTAAGAATTGTGACCATTATTAGCCAGAAATAAATGCAGTACAGGGTCAATGCAATGGCTCAGCAGCTAAAAGTGCTTGCTACCAAGCTTGACACCCCAAGTTCAATTCTGGGGGCCTACATGGTGGAGGGAGACTAGCTCACATTGTCTGTTCTCTGACTCTCAATCACATACAGAGAGAGAGAGAGAGAGAGAGAGAGAGAGAGAGAGAGAGAGAAGAATAAACAGAATAGGTTCCAAAGCTATCTGGAAAAAAAAGTTAAGAAATAGACTCTATGTATAAATTTCTTATTTCACAAACCGAGTCTGTGAAGCCGGAAAGACAGGTATGAAGTCAGGGGTGATCGATGCGTCTCCAGCACTTGTCTGGCCAGTGGAGGAAGGTTGGGTGTTTTAACTTCTGAAACACTAAGAGGCGCCCCGACAAACCTAAGGGTAAACCAAAGAGGATTGCTTTTTTGACAGCTTTCAGGCTGCCTTTCAGCAAAGGCCTCAGCTGTCATCTTCAAATGTGCAGACCAATATATGGAGGGTACTGTGCCCGGAGGTATTGAGAAAGACTTCTGACAATTGCTTTTCCTGCCAGGAAAATTCCAGAAAAGGAGGTAACAGAGAGTGAACTAATTGAAAAAACAAAACAAAGACAAAGTAGAAACATTTAAGCTTTCTTCTTCTGGAATACAAAACATGTGGATTTCAGATTGCAATATTTTAAAGTTTTCTTTTAAATGAAAAATTCTCATTTCTGTAGAACTAGGTACATTTTCTAAAAATAAAAACCCACTCATTGTTATCATAATCTAGGATTTAACAAATGTCTCAGATCGTAGTGGTTATATTTCAAAACAATGCCTTGTAAAATAGAAGCTACATAGAATTTACTGATATTAATAATTTTGCAGTTGGTGTAATGAGACACAGTTTCACTTTATATACCAAAGTTGAATTGCCAAACATTTTCTTCCTAACACTGCAATTCATTTTTTCCTGATACTAACTGTTCATGTTTTTTTCTCTATGGAATGTTCTTTCCATGGTTATTGTGTGATATTTGTTGAGCGATACTTGGTCATGCTGATGTAGAAATAGAACCTGCTTAGAACCTGGATACTGCACAGACTAAGGACTCTTTGAATGATCACTTCCCAGAGCAAGAACAAACAGATTTGGGTGTCTATCTCAAAGCGAATTGTTTAAGATGTGTTAGTATAATCATTACCCTACCTGAGGAAAAATGTGGAAAGAAGACATGTTTCTATTATATGATATGATATGAAGTTTCACCTTCAAATAAATTTGTATATTTTGTTCTAGTTGAGATAGTTTTATAAAGAATAAATGGAGTGATGTATATAAATATATATAAATATATAAAAATGATTTTATATATATAAATGATTTTATATATATATATATAAAACATATGATGGCACATGCTTTTAATCCTAGCACTCAGGAGGCAGAGGCAGGAGAATCTCTGTGAGTTAGAGACCAGCTTGGTCTACAGAGCGAGTTGAGTTCCAGGACAGCCAGAGCTACACAGAGAAAGACCCTGTCTCAAAAACAAAACAAAGACAAATAGATAGACAGATTAAATATTAATTCAGACCTCAGATATCTTTCAGGCAAGGCAAAAAAAGTAAAGCAGGATGTAAATGACCGAAGTCAAATCAGAGAAATACCCTTTTAGAATAGTATTTTTTTCTAACCAAATTCCAAAGCATCATTCCTCTTAAAATTTCCTCTCAAGTAGATCTCATTATCATTTCTAGTAATAAGCATTTTTAAAATTTGAAACGACATATTATCTGTGTGATTTTTATAATAAATAATTCTTAAATAAAAAACAATCAAAAACACACTTAGAAATCAAAATAACCCAGGCATGGTGGTGCATACATTTAATCCTAGCAGTGGAGAGGTGGAGGCAGGTGGATGGATCTTTACAAGTTGGTGCAAGTCCGGTTTACATAGTGAAACTTTGTCTCAACAAAAATAATAATAAATCAAAATAATGTAATCAATGCATACCGCACATGGCTAACTCCTTCCAGTTCAGTCAGCCCACTCGTAACTTGCCATGGTCAAACTTGAGCCAAACAGTCTTTCTCTGCCACACTTAGTGACCCTTGCCTGGAAATATCTGCCCAAGGCAGGAGCTTTTCCTAATTTCTGCAATTATTCTTCAGTTTCAGACTACAAAAATCACTAAATGGTGGCAAATAAAACAACTTACAGTACAGTGAGCCATCGAAAAGTTCTGGGTTCCTTGGGGAACTTTCAACAAATACGAATCAACTAATATCTAAGAAGGCAATAAACTCTCCTCAGGGCCGTTGAAGGACACAGAACACTGCTGAAGTTTATTCCCCAGAGTCTTCGACAAGTTTTTCTATTCCACAAATAGAAAAGAAACAAAACAGTAAACTGTATAGGGTTTTAAGAAATGGCAAAATGCATGAGTATAGATATTCATACCTGCAAGTTTTCTCTACCAAACATCCAAGACAAAATCCTAGGCAACCAGAAACTTAGACTAAAAGGCTAAAGATGAGCAAGATGTCGAGAGAAAAAAAGGAAATAAATATTTGTTTTAGGAACAAATTTCGAAGTTAAAATAAAGATTTTTAGCAATAGCAATGCTAAACTCACTATGCATACAGGCCTCTCTTGCACAGGGTTAGGGTAACCCGGATGGTCAATGGGGTTCAGGGAAGTAGACTGTTTTGTGAATATAGACCTTAACATTGCAGTGAGATACTGTGTCTGTTTGGAATCTATGATGTCCACTTTTGAGTTCTTAAAGACAAGCTGCCAGTGGGGGCAGGGCTGGCAGGCTGTGGTTACCAGAGAAAATCATACTTTGCGTGTTCCTGCTCTGGGACCCCAGACAGCAGACCAGAGAGTCGGTCTTCGTGGGGAATTCACCCCAAACCTCCAGATCCTTTTTTCCCCATCCCAAGGGAATTGATTAAGTGGGATCCCAGGAAGCCAGTGGAGAAGATTGAGGGTGGTTGCGTTTCCTATTGGTGGTTGTTGCTTAGGTGGTGGTGGCTGTTTGGAGGAAGAGTGTCTAAGAAAGAGTCAAGCCCTGGGAGAGTCCCATGTCACCAGCAAATGCAAGCTCTCCTTCACCTCTTCCTGTGATGACCTCTTTGCCCCAGGGTCCTCTGCAGCTTAGGAGGTTCCTGGCTCACAGAAAGTAGCTCAGTGACGGAGTCATCAGCGGGCTACACAAGCTAGTACACCCACTCTGCATACACCCCGAACTCTGCTAGCAGACAAAGATACCCCCATCTCTAGCCTTCTTAGAAAGAATAGTAAAGACTTCTGGTGTAGTTGTTATTTTTTTTCCCCAAAAGAGTTGGGAGAAAAAGTTCTTGTTTTCTGTTTTTTAAAGAACTTTGAGTACACAGAAAATAAATTAACTTCTATGGGTCTCAGTTTGTGCGTCTGTGAAATGGGCAAAAAAAAAAAGGTGCCCTGAGTCTTGAGGCCTGAAGGGCTCAGCATGGGGGCACAGGCTGGGAAAGGGGGGCTTCAGGCAGGTCTCCTCTTCCAATTCACTAGGGCAGTGATTTTTTTTTCATTGCCTTGAGGAGGGCAATGCTTTCTCCCAGACGTGTTTACCTAGCCCTCAGTATTAGTCGCCCCTTGCCCTTTCCGACATACTTTGTTTTGTTTTCTCACCCCAAGGGAATCTCTGTCTGTAAATATGAACGTGGAAACGCAGGCAGCTTTGCCCAGCTATTTCGGAAGGTAGACCGTGCAAGTCTGACTCAGATCTCGCACTAAAGAGACAAACTCATTTCCCGCCTTTGGCAGCGTCCAGGGACTAGCCTGGCCACCGACTGAACTCCAACTTCCATGAGGCTCCGAGTCCGAGTCCCTCTGGGTCTCCAGGTCCCGGGTCCCACGGCGCCTGTCTCCGCCCTTGCTTTCCTGCCTCCGCTGCTCCTTGCAGTCCTTCCTCCCGCCCGTTCTGCTGCGCTCGGAGCATTGTGGCTCGGGACTCCCGGGTACCGGTCCTTCCTCCCGCCCGTTCTGCTGCGCTCGGAGCATTGTGGCTCGGGACTCCCGGGTACCGGTGGCGTCTCCGCTTTCATTTGCAGGAAGCAGGGACAAGGACACGCGCGGATCTCCACGAGGCTCATTTGAGCACCTGAAACCCTAACTTCGGCTCGTGCAGCTCCTCCCTGCGAGGGGGCCGCGGCAAAAGGCACCGGCTTCCCGCATCTCCTGCGTTTCTGATCACGGAGCACCTGACCTAAGGGACCGACTGGCCTCCCGAGTGATGCCTCGAAGGACGGACTGTCCAAGAACAGAGGCGAGAACCTTCTAGAATTAGACCTGGGCGAAGCGCTAAGGAGTCCTCTAGACCCTTTGGGAAGAAAGGCGCCCTTGGATATTCAGCCTGGAGCAGCGGAAGACCGAAGCCGGAGTCGAGCACCCTGTCCCCGGGTCCCCAGGGACTTGCACAGGGCGGGGCCGCTCGCAGCCTCTAGGTGTGAACCTCCCCCTTCCGCAGAGGCCTGGGCTAACCCTTCCAGGATGGCAGGCAGCTACCTGCAAAGGGACTTTTCCACCTCTTGGGGCCATTCATCCTCTCCTTAGAGGACGCTTTATCTCAGAACTCCCTGCGCCCAGCCCGGTGTGAGCAGACTCCCAGCCCTATGATTGCAAGTCCAAGGCCTGGGTCACCCCACCGGACCGAGGGAGCGCGCATCCCGGGGGTGAAAGCAGAGTATGACCACAAGCACCCGCACAGGCGGAGGGATACGCGATGACCGCCCTCACCCCACATTCCCGGAAGTGGCCGAGGAAGTAGCAGCGAGTGAAATTATCCTTTGGGAACTGGAAGAAGGGGTGCCTGCAAGGTTGTAGACTTTTCCTCCTGTTTTCAGACTGACCCTACGTGGCAGAAGTTTCTTGGAAAAGTGCGATTTCCGGCAAGCATAACCGTAGTCTGAAGCTATTTTTTTTTAAGACAAGGAAAGATGGTATTTATTTTCCTTTTTTAAATAAAGGCACAGAAAAGTACATTTCCAGATAGTTACAAATGAGTAACTGCTCAGCAGGCGCCCTTCAGTTTCTTGTTCTTTTCTCTTAGTGCTTTTCTCACTGTTAGAATTCTCTCTGATCTGCAGGAAGCCTTCAATGTTTTTCTTATTCATTAGACAACTCAATGAAATGTTAAAATATTTATTTTTGAATAATCAGTAAGATCTTTTTTTTTTTCGCCCGAAGGTTCGCACAAAATGTGTCCTTTTATTCTGTGTAGCATGGATGCTAAGCATGAGTGGTCAGCCTTATCCAGTCGCTTCAAAGGTAAATGTTTGCAGTTGCTGGCTGGCTGCTTAGCAGGCCTGCCAGACCTCTCCCAGCACTCAGTAATTCCATTATTAGTGTAGAATACATCAGGCTTGAGCTCACTTGTGATTACTTCTAGGGGAAAAAAAAATCCTAGCTTTCCCAGCTATTACAAGTAGGATTTTGTTAATTTTTAAAACACGAGTTAAATAATTCATAAAATAATAACCATTTATGGTTGGAGGTTTAAAAACACCACCACCAACATACAACTAAAACCACCTTAGTTTTCAGATGGCCACGCACACAGTCTCCATGCTTAAGGTGGTCATTGTCAGTCCTGACAACCTTGATACTTAAAGTCACTCTGACACAGTGCCACATCAAAGCATACATTTGGAATGCATCGTGGAAATGCATTTATGCATCAATAAAATGTCTTGCATTTCCTTTTCACTATTATGTTTTTCTTAAAAGTAAGTTTTTAGAGCCAGGCATGATGGTAAACGCCTTTAATCCCCACACTCAGGAGGCAGAGGCAGCCGGATCTCTGTGAGTTTGAGGCCAACCTGGTCTATAGAGCCAGTTCCAAGACAGCCAAGCCTACAAAAGAGACTATTCCCCTGCTCGGCAAAAAAGGGGTTTTTGTTTGTTTGTTTTTAAGTTATGTCTACTTAACTGTCTCACACTCCTGGCTTGATTTTAGAGAAGCAGATGAACAATTTGAAGAACCCTTGTACCAAATGTTTGTGGCTCTTTGATCAAAACCCACTTGACTTCTCTATTGACAGGAAAGGTATTGGGCTTTTTAAATCCCAAAAGGTATTTCTGTGTGATCATAGTGATTGCTCCAAAAACTAAGTCAGTGTTGGAAGTCAAAGTTAGCCACATATATGTTCCCCTACCCCCAAAGTGTCCACGATGCTAGGGCTCCCTGTTCACTTTTAAATCAAATAAAGCATGTATAATGCTTTTAAGGTTTAAGAGCACAGAGACAGCCTCAGCTGTGCAAAGGCATCTGACCTTCATCTGCTGACCCTTCTCCCTGATCACACTAAACACTTGCTTCAGGAATCGCCAAAGGGATGTCTGCATGAAAATGATCTCCTTACTGGTTTCGTCCTTGCTCTTCTAAAAGTGACTTTTTTGATTCCTGGGTAACATTATATTCTGGATGCCAGCATTAATATGTCCATTCTGCTTTATTCAGGTACTAGCTACCCTTTAACTCAACTGTCAAGGGAATCCACACTTGCTGCCAGGCAATCACCCACACTTTCTTCTCAGAGAGATTGAGTCCATCCCATCTTATGGCTTTTCCCACATTGGCTGAGAAAGGGAGGTGGGTTGGGGATGAGAATTGGATGTTGGCATTAACCAAGAAGTTTGGATGCATTTGCACTTGATATCCATCAGTATGAAAAAGCTAATTTGACTGTAACACCTTTTCAGGCAGTCCCAGGTCCTGTGATTCTCTCTTTGTCAGTTCCTAGTATTAAATCTCACCCTACCCACCTCCCATATCCCTCTCCCCGCCCCCACCTTCACCGAATACTGGACAGTGGAAAGCTTAAAGTAAACAGGGCTGCAGTTTTTCTATTGTCCAGTAGACGGCACAAAAGATCAAGCCTTTAAACACTGAACAATCCAAGGTGGTTTGGTTATATTTGGAGTGGATGCCAGTGGCCTGCTCTTTTAAACAGCCACTCAGCCAAGACTGGAATCTGTACGGCAGAGAACCATCTCAAAACTCAAATTAAATCTGCAAACTTTGAAATAGAGTGACATGGAAACATTTTTTTTCTTTATCTGCACAGCAAGTGTATTTCCTTGAAAAAAATCCGTGAATGTTAAAACAAAGAGAGAAAGATGTTACTGCAGATTTTGTTAACTAAAAGCTACCCTTGAGAAAATTAAATTGAGAGATCAAAATTTAAAAAAAAAAATGAGACACCTCAATCTTGCTTAACTTCTAATGGGTAATTATTTGCCCTGGGCATTCAGAATTTATTATTAGAATATGTGTTATGTTCTTTATTATGCTCAAAACAAAACAGCCGCAAATATTGGACATTGCATTTAAATGAGCTTGTAGACACATGTATATATATATAACATGCTGCAAAGCAGAGACACTCTCTTGAAGTTTTGTGTGCAGTTTGGGGGATGTGGGGCCTTAGAAGCTAGGCCCACTAGAAATAATAGTTAAGGCCTGCTCTCTAGTGCAATGTATAGCTTCGGCTAATATTTATATTTTAAAAGACCTCTATTTCTTTCCATTCTGCAGAGCCTGTTGAAGTTTGGGGGAAGGCAAAGTGTAGGCTAATAACTCATTTCCCAGTTAATTTTATTAAGAATTTATGGCACTGTTTAGAAAGTTTTAAGACAACCATAAATTTTATTAGGAATATTTTATTAAGCCCTCTATTTAATTAATAAAAGACCTCTATAAGTTCTGAAAATGTCAGAGCTGGTAATTATGTTAACCAGTGTAGTTTTCCCCTCTCTAGAGACCAAAGCATTTTAATGACTTGAAATAGAGAGTAAGGCAAGCAACCAGACTCCCAACATTTATTTTTCCTGGACTTTTGTTAGGCAGTCTGAAGATAGTGAGTCAGGCATTTTCCCTGTGATGGTCAGAGTGCCGAGGCTGACCTCTCATTGACTTCTGAACTGGACCCAGACAGCCTTTGTTTTCTGAAGCAAAATGTAGTAAACAATTCTCCCAGCCCCAGTGGCCTGGATTGCTTTGGGACTCTTGATTAACGTCCTTCCTGATCCTTCCCTTTAAGCCCTCTTTCCTATCACTTAACCTGGTTTCTCCCTTTAATAGCCATCTAAATAGTTTATTTCAGTTTCTCACAGTCATCCATTAGCTGTAAATTCTTGGTCCTGTTCTCGTATCACATCCAGCTTCTTATCTCCAGCATTCCTCTATTATCTCCACTAGATTTCAAATCCATTTTCTTTTAACTAACCCCCCCCCCCGGTTTTCTTTTTGTTGTTGTTGTTGAAAATGCGAATGCTAATGTAGGGGTGCTGTTTGGAGGGCAGAAAACTGATAGTGTTTTTCTTGAAGCACAAATCCCAAGCTCCCACCCTCCAGGAGAACCTCAAGAGCAGCCAGGACATTTTTTAACAGGCATCTTCCAGTGAGGTGCCAGATGATAAAGCCTTATCATTCTGTGAACACAGCTGCCAAACTCCACTGATTAACAGGACTTTATTTGTGTTGGGCTGGCAAACACACACACGTTCTACCTTCAGAGGTGCCTCTTTAATTTGGAAGAGTTTGGGGATCTGACGGCTCAGTGTGAACTTTTCAAACAAAAGCCCAGTTCAGGAGATGAAGCTTGCAGAGTTCCTCTCAGGAGAACAGAAACTTGCAGGGACCTCTCTGAGACTACCAGCAGCCCAGGCGACCCCTGCCTGCTTTAGCGGTCTCCCCACAGGGTAGGTGATAAACAATAGGGACAGGGGCTCAGCTGGTCTCCTTCTCAGTCCCTGCACTCTAACTTTGGGAAGGCACTGGGAGCCCTGCAGGGAAAGTAGAAGGGCTGTATCTTCAAAAATAGGGCCCACAGCGAGAGCTGAACACCAGGAGCTGTTTGCCAAAATCAGAATGCTATTGTCTTTAAAAAAGGAAACATCTGAAGTAAGCTTAGGGGTAGGTGCATCCCAGAACAGAACAAATCTCGCAGTAATTTATGTCACGGTCACTTTCTGCGGTATCTCGAACTGGCCTCTTCACCTTTCTTTTTAATAGATGATTAATTGCTGCCTCACTAGAAGAGGTTTTTTTTTTTATGGCTACTATATTGCAACTCTATACGTATGCAATTTCTCCCAGCAAGCCCCAACTGTAATAACTGTTTGCTAATTGTAAAATCCTTATCCAGAATGAGGTTTGGGCAAACAATTCATACTACTGTAATTACATTGTAAAAGTGTTTTAGCCGCTCAATTGTTCAGAAGTGATCTACGGAGGCTTGGAAGTAGTACGAGGAGGTGCAGGTTCACATTCATAAACGGAAAGTTTTCAAAACTAACAGGACTTTATTTTAAGCTCAGAAGTTCAAACTCACCTGGTCTTTAAGGGAAAACCTGTGGGTAGGTAATTAAAATATATTTTAAAGGTAACTTGACACATCACTGTTAAAACCCCATAGTCTTATCCTTGCTTTGAAGATTGTGCCTGTTTGAAAAGTTACCTGCTCTTTCCTCTGCCACTTGGACTGGTGATGTCAAAGAACTTACTGAAAAGCAAGAACCTCAAATAAACCCTATTCTCAAAAATATGTAGTTTATTAAAAACTGACCTTGTCTCAACTTGAAACCCTTCACGCAGGGTTAAGGAAGCTCTAAGCCCATTACTTAAGTCGGTCTGAGACTCCTTTGGGCTCTTAAAGACTAGGTCATCTACGTGTATTTTACAGTAAATTTCTCCCAGCTAAATTAGACGATCGCCCTTGCTATTCTTTTAAGAACTGTAACTTAGACGTGCTCAAGGTGGTGTCTGGCTTGAACGTCCTTCCCAATTCCCTCCTGCCCCGCCCCCAGTTGTGTCGGTGCCCCTCAAGCCTCCTCGGGTGCTGACACTCACACCCCGCAGGACCCAGCAGCGGTGACCACCACTCAGGTGCCGGCCGCACTGGTCTGGGGCAGGGTTCTCAGGCTCAGTTGGCTCTATAATTCGCAGAGACGTGTATGGCAGGGCCCAGCCAGCTCAGTTTTCCAAAACTTGGGAAAATCTGTCTCTCTAGACCCGGAGACAATTCACCTGGCTTTTCCGCGTCTGGTTTTTGACGCCCAAGCCTGCATTAACTTTCCAAATCGGGGCGTTTGGGCAAGAAACCAGTGCACAAGAATGTGATGAGAAAAGTAAAAGATCTTCAAACTTAAGTGCCAAACAGAAAAGGAGACAGAATGGAGGCACAGAGAGGCACACAATGGGGTATCCTGGGGACCTTTTATTGTTTTAAACAGTTGGATCTCTTTCAAGGCAAAACCCATAGAAGGTTTGGGGTGAACATATGTCAGCCCTTCAGGTGTTCGTTGTTGGGGGCGGGGTGCTGTGCTGGAGGCCCGCAAGCCTGGTCTACTGTGCTTAACCCACACGCACGGCTGCTGGAGCGAAGCAGCCTGGCGCTGACTTGTGCAGAGTGTTAAAAGAACTGTGAATGTTGCCTAGGAAGCTCCAGCGCTCGATGGAACCTGATTCCAGCTCGAGATTCTAGTGATCACCCTGTGTCTCCTGTTCCAGAGAAGCCCACTCAATAGAAACTTGAGTCCCGCCTGGAGAATGGAAACAAGTCTTTGACTTGGAGCCTTGGAGCTACGTTTGAGAGATGCTAACCTTTTCCAAACAATCCCCGCGTGAAGGGAGCCCCCTAATCTTTCTCAGAACTCTCCGCATAACCTTCCCCCGCCCCTGGAGTGAGGGTTCGGTAGGCAGCTGGCGATGGGATGGGGGTGGGGGCTGTGGGAGCGCGGGCCGGCTGCTTTGAGGGAGTGAGCCTTTTGGCCACCTTCAGGGCGGGAATCCGGAATGGCAGTTTGCATTCCCAGCAGATCGAAGCTCCCTGCTGATCGATTATTTGATAATTGATTTTCCCCGCAGCCAATGCGCGGCCGCCTGGGCGGGGACGCCTTCCGATTGGCGGAGCCCTCTCCACGGCTGCCTACCGAGATTTGGGTGAGCTCATTTTCCAGTCGACCGCAGGGGGAGTTTTCTGCGAGGTTTCAGCTTTTGGGAGGGGGGGTCCTCTCCGAGCCCAGCGAGCTGAGAGCCCTGCCTGGGATGTGAGGCTTCCAGCTACTATCTAAGCAGATGAGAGCCGGGCGCAGAACCATAAAGAGTAAAATAACCCCACTAAATAGAATAACTGAGGACGAGCGCGAAGTGAGAATAAAAAGACTCAAAAAAAAAAAAAAAACCCCAATTTTAAGTCCGGGGTGTGGTACTTCAAGGGAGAAAGTTAAAAACCAGTGGCTGGCTGGAGACTTCAAGTTGTGGGCAGGGTCAGCTTTTGTCTGAAATCTCAGCTACCGAAGTGGATTTCTTTTTCTCTGGACCTGGGAGTTTTCGCGGGGCCGGGTCGGAGATAGAAAAGCAGAGGGATGGAGGTCTGGGAGTCCCGTGCCGGGTGTCGCCGCTGAAGGAGCTGGGGTGCGCAGCTTCTCCAGGCCAAGGCAAGGCCGATGCTGGAGCCCCATCGGCATCGCCCAGACAAAGGCAGCCCCGGCTGCGGCTCTGCAGCCGCGCCGCGCCTCGGGCGCACAACTGCCTCGCCGACAGCGCGACCGAGAAGGAGCCTCGAGTCCCGCGGCTCCCAGGCCCCGGTCCTCCGCGAGGTCCAGCTGCTCGGTGCCCGGGTTGAGTTTCGCTCTCCGGCGGTCATAAATAGCTCGGTGTTTGTAAACAAGCACTGGGGGCATAGTCCCCGCGTTCTGCTCATTGTTCCCTCCCTTCCTCCCTCACTTCGCGCTGGGGCTGAGGGCTGCCAGGCAGAGGAGGTGGGGGCGTCAGGACTCTGAGTGACAAAATGCAAGCATTTCCTTTCCTCCGGCCGCGAGTCCACTTCTGACAGCGGGGGGATAAAATCTCAAAACAAAAAAACTCTAAGCTGGGTCTGCAGAACGCCCAGGCGACCGCCACCCCACGTTCTCGGGACTCCTTAGCTGAACCTTTCTTAAGCCAGCTCCAGCTCCTCTTCTTGCTCTGAATTTGGCTTTTCTCCTTGGGGAGTCTAGCAGAGAATCCAGTACTTTGGGCATCACCCTCACCCCGAAAAATACTGGCAGACCCCAATAATTTCGAGGAAAGTCTTGAAGTCTTTCATGAGCGGAGCTCTGAGAGAAATAACTCCGGCATCTGCCTGCCCTGCGCTTATTCCCAATTTATTTCAAGAGTCCGCTTTGGGAAGAGAGGCTGGAAGGCGAAGGAGTGAAAAGAATACAGGACGTAAAGCCGGCGGTCCGGAGCTGCATCCTGCATCTGTGTGCATGTGCCCTGGGTGTGTGGTGTTAGTGCCTGGGCGTGCGAATTCATGGAGCGCCTTTCTGCCTCTCCAGTGCGGCCAGAGCTCGCTTCGCGCACCCACCCCTGCCGAGGAGCCTACTTGCTGCAGCCCAATGCATTGTGTAAGACGCGACCTGTTATGGCCACCACTACTTCCGGGTTCTAGCATTCTGGTCGGAATCCACCTCTCCGCCTGTGCAACACACACTTTACACACGCACGGCGACTGCAAGCGGGCAGCATCGATCGTGGCTCCTTTAAGACAAACTCAGACAGACATTTTTTTAACCCTCCTCTCTAATCTCCCTTCAGTGCAGCAGTTGCAAAGAGGGAGAGAGAAAGAGAAAGAGAGCGAGAGAAGAGAGAAACTGATTAGGAATTAGGACTGATTCGAGGGAAGCAGGCGCTAGGGCTTTGTGCATTTGAATATTAACATTTGAGGTGTTCTGACCAGAAGAAGACAGAGCGGATGATCATTCATTCACCACGTTGACAACCTCGCCTGTGATTGACAGCTGGAGTGGCAGAAAGCCATGAGATTTGGTAGTTGGGTCTGAGGGGCGCTCTTTTTTTTTAACTGATTTTTTTTGGGGGGGTAGAGAGAAGATCTGCTTTTTTTTTTCTTTTCTTTTTTTTTTTTTCTCCCTGCTGTCTTGGAACCGGAGCGCTTTTATGCTCAGCGACGCGGGCGGCTTGCTTCAGGTCCGGTAGACCGAAGATCTGGGACCATTAACTCACAGTGCTGGAGACGCAAAGGGATTTTTTTTCGTGCTTCATTTTTTGTTTTTCCGAGGGAGTTTGCATATTTGTTTCTTTTCACACTGGCCTTAAAGAGGATATATTAGAAGCTGAAGTAGGAAGGGAGCCAGAGAGGCCGATGGCGCAAAGGGTACGTATTAAAAACAATTGTGGAACTCAGATGTGAGATTAAATTGAAACGTGGCTGAAAGACACTGCTGCTAAGTTTCCTTTTTTTTTTTCTTTTCTCTCTTTTTGAATGAGGCTCCTAAAGCCATGGCCTAAATTGACAGGTTTACTCAATACATTTGTAGCTTCATGCATGCTACTTGTGATTGCTAATTCAAGTGATCGAGATGTCTAGAGATTCCTAACCAACAACTATATAAATAAAAATAGAAGCTCAAGGAATCACCTGTTTTAAAAGTAAAGAAGAAAGAGGAAGGGAAACCGGCAACATAGCCAGTGCTATAATTTGAGCATTTAGGGACCAGAAGTTTAAAGTTATGCTTAATTAAAATAAACATTCGGGAACTTCTGCTATATTATCGATTATACCCATCTTTAATATCAGTAAAAGTAGGCAGCAGTTTTAATTAACTTGTAGTACAGCAGTTTTTTTTTTTTGGTTGGAAAAATCATTCATTTTTTTAAAAGTAATTTAAATTTGCATGGATTTTTATGCAAGATAGTAAATTTGCAGATTTTTCCTCCTTAGGTAAGCTCTGTACTAATTGAATACTAAACACACAGCTACTCACTGTTAAAATGCAATACTAATTTCCCCAATATTCCTATTTGAATGGAAATGCCTTGAAAGTAAACTGAGACAATGACGGCCCAGCTGAGGTGGCTTCTTAAAAGAAAGGGGTCTACAAAAAGGCTTCCTTGCATAGTTTGTGTCCTGGCCCTCAGAGCCCTTTCTGGAAAAGAAAGTTACTAGCTGACACATTTTTCTTTATTCTCCTGGTTCAGGCAAATGTCAGCCTTCTTCCAAACTCCCTTCACGCCTCTGGCTTTAAGAGGATGAAAGTGGCAATTCCCCTTTCTTTGAAAAGCATTTCACTCTCACCCTTTCCGAATCTTAGAAAAAAAAAAAAACAAAAACTTGCCTGGAATAAAACAATTAGAAAAATTCAAATGGCTGAATTTATCACAGACAGTAATGGCAATCACTTTGAGAGCACCCCTGCGCCCCCCAAGGTGGGTTTGGATATGTGTTTACTTTTGAATTTGCTTAGAAACTACTTAGTAACAATTGCCTCCCAGTCTTGACTTCTACTCTAGGCAGAAAGTTTGAGGGCAGAAAAAATAAAACAGAGCATTAGCTGCCTGTCTTGTGTAGCTTCTCTTTAAACTTGGAGGGAACCGTTGCCCAGTTCCAGGTTCAGCTGTAAAGGACAGCACGAGTTGCCTTCGGTACACTCCAATGTCACATAATATAAGGGGGCCAGTTCGTTTTGTATAATTTAGCAGAGTTTATTTTGGAAAGCCAAGCAAACGCAGTGTCTTGCAGGACTGCCCAATCCCATGCTGGCAGGGAAATAAAATGAGAAGCCTTCCTGAATTCACGTTCTTGGCACAACTATTCCCATCATAACTTAAAAAAAAAATCCCCCTGAAGTGAAGGGGCTATGGAGCTAGGCGGGTCTGCTTCACTGTCCCGGCACGTTTTATTGTTGTGATTTTCGGTTTCCTCCTCCAGAAACAGGCGTGTTTTACCTTCCGCCTCCGGGAGAATGCCTCTCTGCCGTTCCTTCTTCCTTCCTCCCTTTCTTGCCAAAAGATTTTGGATTTCTGAATTAGTCTATATGGACACAAGTTAGGACAGGAACCTTCATCTCAGGTGACTCTCACTGAAAGCAATAGAATTTTTACTGTTAAAATTAATTTTTACAATAGAAAACTCAACTTTAGAGATCGAAGGCCACGGAATTCGGGTTGAAGGATCCAGCTGGACTGACCTTTTATAAGCTCGGTGCCCTACCGTTCCCCGTGTACCCGCATGGCCTCTGACCCTTTTTTTCTCTCCTGTTTGTCATGCAGTACGACGACCTACCCCATTATGGGGGCATGGATGGAGTAGGCATCCCCTCCACGATGTATGGGGACCCGCATGCAGCCAGGTCCATGCAGCCGGTCCACCACCTGAACCACGGGCCTCCTCTGCACTCTCATCAATACCCGCACACAGCTCATACCAACGCCATGGCCCCCAGCATGGGCTCCTCAGTCAATGACGCTTTAAAGAGAGATAAAGATGCCATTTATGGGTAGGTATAATGGGCAGAAGTTAAGTAGTTGAGACGCGAGGCTTCCTCCCTTGCCCGGAGCCCTTGCAACCGAAAAGTTAGAAAGCCCTCTAGATTAGAAGTACAGAACCAGTGACTTTTCATTCATATTGCATGGAAATTGGGGGGAAAGCCTCCTCCCCATTTCCATTTGCACTCGGAGCAGGCTCAGCGCCCGGTTTGGCCGCCACGTTGGCCGCAAAGGAGTCCCAGTGCAGGAGAGGCTGTCTAAAGGTTCCGCGTCCTCGCTCAGTCTGAAATCAGCAGATCTCAGACCTTGCTCGCTGGAGTTGGCTCCAGAGCGTTGGGGGGCTTTCAAAGTGTAGGCGCCTTTGTGTTGGAAAGAAACTTTTAGTTTAAGGGAAATCTTTTAAGCCATTGATTGTTCTGACTTGCGGAGTTTACTCAGCCACCGTATGCTGGTTCTGCTAGTGCACAATAAAGTCAGAAGGACAGCTGCAGGTCAGACAAGGGGGACATGCCTTGCCTTAAGGAGTTTGTTCAACTGAAGTCAAGGAGAGGGGCCGCTCTGAATTGACACAGACGTTTAGAAACTTCTAAGCGGTTGGGCACTTTGTGTTCAAAGGCGAAACCTTCAGGATTTATCAAGAAGCGCTTGCAGGATGCTCTTCTTCGGGAGACTCTGGCCAGGGCTTGCTGTGCACCTTCGGCCATTCGATTAGACCCTGAACTAGGAAACCCTTTTTGAAAGTTACTTGTACTTTACTGTGTGCTGATGTTTTGGGGACACTCTCCCTACTTTTATTTTTAAACTTTGTAATAACTTTTATTTCACTTTTTCTCTTTAAAAAAAATATGTAGTAGTGACCCTCGACTAGGGGGGAAATCTTTTTGCTTTGGTTTCTGCTCCCTTGTGCGGTGGGCTTGCTTAAATCCCAGCCTCCTCTCTACAAATGGTTTAGGCTCCAGGACAGAACATTTGAGGAAGCTTTGAAAAGGACCCCAAACTGTTAAATTCCCAGCTGGGCTGTGAGAGCTAATAAAAAGCTCCTTGAACATTAAGTCTTTTTTTTTTTTTAAATGGGCTGAGGCAAGCGACATCTAGGCCTTAGATACTAGTCTTTTTACCACTCTAGACGAAAGAGAAGGCTTGACTGTAAAAGCATTTGAAGGAACTTTTTTTGTGGGACTATGAGGTGCGTCTACGAAGGGAGGGCAGTGCTGGGGAGCCATGGAGTACCCCCTGCTTCTCGGAGGGCTGTATGGCAAGGGTCGGTAGGTGCTGCCCTGTGACAGTCGGTCCTGCAGCCACAGAGGCCCTTTCCTCAAGTTTGCTGCACGCCCGCCACCGAGATCCCCTGAGCCTGGGGCACGCCTCGGAGGAAGACAGAGGCTGGCCCTCTCCCACCCCACGGCCTGCGCTCCTTTCCCGGGCACCCGGTCCTGCTTGTGCGGCGGAGGAACGAGGGTTTGTCGCGGTGCGAAACTTAATTCAAAATGGCTGCTGGAACCGCTTGGGTTTTATTCGTAGCAAATGTTGCCAATTTCTCCGGCCAGATATGCTGAACTGATCCACAGACACGGTCCGGGGCTCAGGGCCTCCGACTTCAGAGCCCTAGGAGAAGGGGGAGGTGAGCCATCACCTGGGCGGGGGTGAGCTAAAGGGCAAAAGCGGATGATCAGATCACCCAAGGGTCTCTGCCTGGAGCTACTCGGGTTGTTTCTCTTGGGCGCCGTTTTTCGGTGACTCCGAACTAATCATTGTGTTGTTTGTGACTGTTGTATTTTCTTGCAGACACCCCCTCTTCCCTCTCTTAGCACTGATTTTTGAGAAATGTGAATTAGCTACTTGTACCCCCCGCGAGCCGGGGGTGGCGGGCGGGGACGTCTGCTCGTCAGAGTCATTCAATGAAGATATAGCCGTGTTCGCCAAACAGGTCAGCAAAATAAATGTTTAAAAAAAAAGTAAAAGGAAACAAGGAAAAAATTCTGTCCTCCCCTCGCCCCCCGCGCACACACATACACACACATAGAGATGGAGCGCTTGATCTAGAAAGAGTAATTTCTCAAAAGTAGCCCCCAAACAGTCTTCCTTCAGCCACGCGTGTTACTGCCTCCCAGAGATTTTCGTCCAGTGAATGTGTTTGCAGAGATCATCACCCATCTTCACACCCACTCACCATCCACAAGCTCGCTAGCAATTGAAATCACGAACACCACGCTACGTGGCTGCTTCGGTGGTGTGGCGGGCGAGCAGCATTCCGCTTAAACCGAGCTCTGGCTGAAGTCAGGGCGCGCTCTGGGCTGGTCTCGGGCCTACTGGGTTCACACTGAAGTGTTTCCGCGAGGGACGAATTTGAGTCCTGAGTCCCTCTTGGAGGTTACATCCTACCCCTAACAGTGTAAATGAGGCAAGAAAGTAGGGGGGGGGCGACCAGATTTCATTTAATTTTTTTTTCTTCCCCCTCTCCTCACTTGTATTTAGATTCGCGCAGAAAAACCTCTATTCTCTTCTAATCCAGAACTGGATAACTTGGTAAGAGCCTCTCCTCCCCTTACCCTGTCTATCCACCCAACCTCCAGCCCCGACCCAGTTCTGAGCCTTCCGGACTGATCTACAAACGTTTTTCTATCTGTGGACAAGTGTTTGGGGATTGGATCCCAGGGTATAAACTCATCTGAGAGGGCCCAGGAGCAGCGACTGGGGAACGGCCGGCTTTTGTGTTTTATGATGGCCAGGCCGAACAGCTCTAATCAGCCTGGGGATTTATCTCCCCGCCTGTCAGCGTGTGTGCTTAAACCGTGTGGACTTCCAGCCTTATGAGTCTCCTTCATTAGGGCCACGACGAGGGCAGAGGCTCACCCTCCACCCCCCCCCCATCCCCAAACAACCAATTGGCATCAAAGGTGCAGGGACAGAAGGCAGGAAGAATTTTGCAAAGTGCAAAGCCACTGTTTGGGGGGAAACTTTCCTATAACTTCTTCGTAGGAAAAGTGTAGCTTGGACAGTGGCCCTTTGGGTTGGGTTGGGGGCAGTAAGACCCGGGAGGGGGAAGCCATGGGGGAGGAGAGTGTTTATGATCCCCACTTAGATGTTTTGTTGTTGGTTTAGCTATTTTTTTTCTCCTTAAGAAATATAAGCCCTAGATGGTACCCAGTCGCTGCTATTAAGTTTTAGTGTTATTGCCATAAATCAAAATAACTCTATGTATGGGCGGGAAGGGGTGAGTTGGAGATGCTAGAGCTGGGACAGCCAATTCTCTGCGAACCAGGGATGGAGTATTCACTCTCTTTGTATCTTTGCAGATGATCCAAGCCATACAAGTATTAAGGTTTCATCTGTTGGAATTAGAGAAGGTAAATTCTTTATTCCTCTTTCCTTTCCCTTCCCTTTCATCCCAACCACACAGGAAAGAGGGTTCAGAAGGACTGAAGTTCAGGCTTCCAAGATATTTGCATAAATGTCTTCCCCCCCCACCCCGTGGTAATTAGTGTCAAGGCCAATCTTAGCGTCCATTTCTCTTTGCAGTTTAATTACAATTTCAGCCACTAAAACCAGGATCACAGACACTGCAGCCTCGTGTACCTTGCTGGCTCTGAGTGCATCAGCTGCTCTGCTAGGCACCCCAGTGCATGCTTAGAATGCCGGAGTGAATTTGTTTTACAAGTTAATACCTCCGTGTGTGTGTTTTCCCCCCCTCTTCCTCCTCTTCATTGCTACCTGGGGCTGGGGGTGGGAGTGTTTTAGTGAGTTTCCTGAAGATGATTTGAGATCAGTGGTAGGTCCAACTCAGAAGGGACCTGGAGGAAAGGACAAGTGGGCAAAATGTCCTGGGGAGGAGGGCACCGTAGAGCTGGCTCCCAGACAAAGCGGGGTTGGTAGTTGTGTCAAGTTCTTGAATCCAGCCCTCACCTCACCTTCACACTCAAGAGAGGGTGTTGGGGTGGCTTGATTTTTCTAACTTGTTCTATAAATCTCAGCAATAAAACTTAATGCATTGTAATTCAAACTAACATGAAATTGCATGCACACCGGGGTTTCTTCTGAGTTTTTCCATGTAAGGGATGCCTGGGGCCTGTAAAAGTTGGTTTTACTTAGACTTAAAGATTGTGAGTAATTCTTTTGTTTCTTTAAAAAAAATCAATGTGATCAGTTTTTGCCGTAGTATTTTTTTCTTTTTTCATATATTGGGCAAAGGGCAAACTTGATTTGGGTAGTCAGGCATGGATCTTATGCCATCACAATACAGATCTGTGTGTGTGTGTGTGTGTGTGTGTGTGTGTGTGTGTGTGTCACACATTTTCCTGAGAAACTTTGGGGAACGCTTTATGGTAAACTAACTGGATGAAATTAAATAGTTTACCTTAAGTATCAGCCATGCAGGTCACCTCTGTAATGGCCACAGCTCCGGGAGCAGATGAATTTAACATGGGTGTTGAGTATGTTGTAGCCTGAGAATCATCTTGTCACTGTCAATTTTCTGGGATATCTCTATTTTGCAAGAAAAGAAAGTTATTCCTAATTCCGAATGCGTCTGGGGGTCTCTAGAGGACAATTGCCCTGTGTTTCCCCTATTTGGAAGTTCGGGTCTCACAAGGGGGGTGGACTGCACTTGTCAATGTCATTTATGCACTCCTGATTATATTTCCATTTTTTTATTTCTGTCATAATGTAGGTACACGAATTATGTGACAATTTCTGCCACCGGTATATTAGCTGTTTGAAAGGGAAAATGCCTATCGATTTGGTGATAGATGATCGAGAAGGAGGAGCAAAATCAGACAGTGAAGATGTAACAAGATCAGCAAATCTAACTGACCAGGTATGAGACTTTCAATTTCGACATCCCTAAGAAAAAGAAAATATCTGTATGCATATTGCTTGCTGGCTCACTACCACCTCCTTTATTATTTGCATATGATTAAGTCCCTTTTAGATACATTTCCATCAAAATGAAAATTTTTGAATAATGTGGCTATTATTGCTTCATTAAGGCTGGCTCTGGGATGCGACCTGGAGAGATGAGCTTGTAAGAGCTTCGCCTGCAAACTTGACCTGTTTCTTGTCGCTTTTAATTTTTGTCTTTATTTTATTTACCCTCCGTAATAATGGGAGTGTTAACTGCCAGTGGCCACCTCCAATTGTAGGGCTTTGTTCATGGGTATTTCGCCCCCTTCTATCTTGAAGAAAAGAAAAGTGTAGGGTCTGCTTATTTCTTATTTTATTAGGAATAAATCCAAGATAGGTGGTCTAAGAGAGACAGTGAGGATTTGAAATCCAGCAAACGCTGGCTATTTTCTCCCTGTCTACACGCTTCATTAGCCTGTCTTGTCAGTTTTCCCCGGCCGACCGCTTCTAGACCTGACTGAACATTGCTTTGTGTGGTATTCCCTGCAAGCTCGCCCATTTTATTGTACTTTATAGAAAAAAAAATAAAAGCAGGCCGAGGTTAGAAAAACAGATAAATATGGACTTTTCTCCTCCTCCTTTCCACTCGTCCTCCAGCTGGTATGTACTCTGGGCTTTCCACATTGGCAGCTTTTGGCAGGGTGAGCGTCAAGGACGCCCTGGCGACTCCCTGGGTGTGGAGGGCAGGGGCCCATTGCTCTCCACTGTGGCTCTTTGCTGTGCCCCCTCCTCTCCAGTCTTCCCTCCAGGCCCCCTTTTCCGCTGCGACTGCTAAGTGGGGACGATTTTTATTTGGAGTGGGGGTGGGTGGGTATTTCTATCACTGGGGCACCACCCTTTGCTCCCAGTTTCTCCTTCCTGTTGCTGTGTCTCTGGATTGGTTCAAATGAGTTGAAAAAAAAAAAAAACCAATGAAAGTGAAAACCTGAGGAGTGAGATGAAACAGGGTCCTGGATAGCTCTGTGAAGGATTGCTGCAAAGAATCTAGAGATTTAAGCAGTGGTCTCCTTCGCCTTCAGCCCCATTAGGAAAAGCCTAGAGTCCTTTCTTATTTGGGCTTGACGTATGTGTGACTTCTTGGAGGGGGGGGGGGACCTCAGCCTGCCTTTGTTAAGTCAAAGGCCAGCGACTCCACTGTTTTTCTCTGCAAGTTTTATCATGGTCACTGCCGCCCAGTGCTGTTTTGTCCCAACTTCATTCTTAGTGGCCTCTGAAGGTATTCTCTCAATATCCTTGGGTCAGCCTGGGCGATTCCACAGCTTGTGCTGAATTTCGACTTTGCCCAGGACTAATATGACAAAGTAGAACTCTAAAAATGCCAGCAGGATAGGTGCTCACTGCTATTCTGTTTGGTGAGTCGGAAACTGGTCAGGGTGGGCTGGTGCAGAGAACCCACAGTCTGTGCTGACCAAGGTGGGAAAGCTGCAAGCAGTCCCCCTCCCCCATCCCCTCCCCCCAGTGCCTCAGGCTTCCCAGCCGCTTTAGGGGCTCAGTCGCCAGCCCCGATAAATGCAGATTCCTCTAGTAGCTGCTGTTGAGTAAAAATTGTAATCCAACAAGCCAAACTAGAAAATGGGATTCTAAAAGCTCCGGAGTGCTGGGTACATAAAGCTATTTGAGCAAATTACAAGAACTGCTTAGGGGCATGAATGAAATCAACACTTTAATTGCCTCCAAAATGAAGATTTATACCCCATTTTCTCAACGAAGCATTATTTTATTAAAGTCAAAGATAAAGGACCAAAGTTATGGAGTTTGGGGAGCGTAGAGGACATAGAATTAATACAACGTCATTGACTTCTCCTTATTCCTTCACAAACTTCTCTTACCCCGTTTCATTAGTCTAAAATGTGCGTCGGATAAACACGTGCCTTTTATTTTCCCTTCCTACCTACAAAAGGTGAATCATGTTGGCTGTCCATGCTGTTAAGATAAGGACTGGGTAGGTTTGTCTGGGTTCGTGGCGCTGCTGGTTTGTGGTGTGTGAGCTTGCCCGTGTGACCCTTTGGGTGCACCCAGCTCTGTTGAATTGAGGATGGCTTTGGTTGGATGTTCTTCATATTATCTAGTTGCAAAAAGCCAGGAGCTAGAGTGACTTGAAAGGGTCCAAGGAGGTGAGCGCAGTGAGCTGTCTGGTAGCCTGGTGGGCTGAGCCGCCACTCCTTGTTAGGTAAGGAGTGAAGGTCAAGGCATTAGAGCCAACCCGTGGTCTTCAAGTGTTTGTTCAAAGGACTAGGGCGGGTCCCCAGGGGGTGCTGAATCCCCCGTTGAGGAGCCTCAGGGGCAAGCCCTGGAAGAGTGGCTTCTCGCCCTGTCCAGGAAGGCGGCCCAGTTTGTTCAGGACCCGACACTGGGCTGGTTCCCTCTGTGACTTGACGCTTCAGAAAGGCCTAGTTAGCTCATTAACTGCTCTGCCTCTAGGGTCTGCTGGTAGTACGATTTATTTTACTTTATTTCCCCCACCCCCTTGGAGGGCGCGAAGGCTGCCATCTCCACCAGGGTCTGGGATCAATGATTTTGATGTCAGTTGATTTCCTGGAGGTCTATTTAAGTCGGCGGGAATTCACTTGGTCATGTAATGCTGTAGATTCTATGACAATGTAGGGTTTTTGTTTTTATTGTTTTTTTTTTATCAGATTAAGACACCAGTAGAGGCTATAATTCTATTCTCCCCCACTTCTTGGTGTTTCCCGGTCTTCTCCACTCCTGGAGGCCATCTGGAGGTCCCCTGGCCATGCCTAGTGGTCGCCAGCGTCCTGGGCGCCCTCTCCCGACCGTCACGCTTGAGCCGGGCGCAGACGCTCGCGACCCCCAGGGGTTGCAGGCAGCAGAATCAGGAGGAGGAGATAAAGGGACAGCCAAATACCCGGAGCCGGAGAGGGAGCCGTGCATGCAAGGGTTTGGCTGGGAGGTCACCGACCAGGAAGGACGCTGGGACGAGGCTAGGCCAGGCGGAGCTGGGGACTAGGGGTCCTGGGTAGAATCGGGGAGCCGGGCGGGGCCACCCAGATGATGGACTTGAGGCTGTACTCCCGGAAGGAGCCGTCGCCTTCCTTCCCGAGGATATCTGTTCCTCTTTATTCCCGAATCTAAGCATTTTTTGACTCCAAGGACTAAGGCAGAGGAGCGGGGAGCCTCCCGGGTGGCCAAATCTCGGGAAAGAGCAGAGATTAGCCAGGCCTGAGCTCCGCCATCAGCAGCGGCCCAGCTTCTTCCCACCGGGAAAGCTGGTTGCTTGAGAAACGGTACCTTTGGATTACAGTTTTATTCAACAGCAGCTCTCCGGGGGTCCTCCTCTGAATCTGCATTTAACAGCTCCTGGGCCAGAGCTGGCGGCCTGAGCAGGGCGCCCTGTTGCGTGTTAATCCTGACTGGCCAGTGATGTCTAGGGAGAAGTTCTGGGGCTGGCTGAGATGAGGCACGAAAGCCCCGCTGGCCTCGCAGGTTAAAAGCCAAGTGCTAGCAGGCTCCCTGGAGTGGGGATAGCCTGGGGGCGAGGGCAGGCACCGCAGCCCCGGCCTGGGCAGCCCAGGCTTCGGGGCGCCAGGCCACCAGGCCTAGAGGCGATCAGCCTAGAGGATCTAGGGCTGATCTGTGCTAGCGCGAAGGGTTCCCAAGTGGGCCTGGGAACTTCGATGACGATTGTTTTATCTATTTCCGAAGTTCAGAAGGCCCTTCCTGAAGCATAGTTTGAGTTAAACGTTTTAAAACTGAAGTCAGACTTGACTGAATGCTCTTCCTCACTCCAAAATGGCATGGAGAGTGATATAGGAGATTCCAGCTTTCCCATGGTAGAGGTTCTTGTAAGGGAGATAACCTAACGTTCTTCATGGCGTGAGGAGAGAGAGAGAGAGAGAGAGAGAGAGAGAGAGAGAGAGAGAGAGAGAGAGA
>NW_004949107.1:5199395-5203018 GCF_000317375.1 Microtus ochrogaster | reverse complement strand
AGGTCTGCAGCGCATTTTCATCCGCTGAAAAATTGGGCACATGGGCCCCTTATCAGGTAGCTTGTTTCTAAATGCTTACGGTTAATGCAGTGTTCAAGAAATTGCAAATGCTTCGTAGGATCCCACTTAAGAACTTGCTCCTGAACCTCTCAGTGCACAATCCTTGTAAGACACAAGGTCTTAGCATTGTCTTAACTTCACTGTGGGTTGTTGGGGGTCATGTGATGTGCCCTTAATTCATTTTTTTTTAAATATGTCAAAGGGAAATTATGGCAAAGTTCTCTTTAATCATTAAGTAATAAGGTGTTGACTGCTTGTCACTACATGGGCTAATTGGGATGCTCATTCCAGAGCCTTTGTTGCTTCGAATGAAAAGTTACTTGTTTAGCAGGTATGTTTTTATTGTTATTTTCTGCTTGGCTTTTGTATTTATGTACGGCTTCTGAGTGGAGATAGATTGATTCCTAATAGGGGTGTTTAAAACATTTAAGAAAAACAGTAAGAGAAAAAGTATAGGCTCGAGACTATGCAAATAGCCGAGATCAATTAATTATATTGTTAAATGTCAGACAGGTTTAAATGCTTATAGTACATATTACTACATTTTCTTTTCCTAGCCCCTCCAACCCCTCTCTTCCTGCCCTGTCTCCATCTCCTTTTTACCCCTCCCTCTGACCCTCCTCCCCTCCCAGTAGAAGTGCCCAATGCAAGTCCCATGGTTAATAGACAGAAATGATACTCAGGCTACTTTGTACAAAGTAAAGCCGTAACTGTAACTACTGCTCCTGGCTTAACTAGCTCCGAGGCAATAGGTCATCCCAACAGCAATTCTCTCACTGAAATGTCTCCATTGCTCACCCTTCAGAAGTAAAGAGAGTAGTTGTGCCTCCTGTAACTGTTGGGCCAACATACAGACTCGTATTAGGAAAAGGAGAAGCTCAAAGAGCAAAGAGGAAAAGGAGCAAGAACTAAAGCATGGGAATGTGGGTTCTTCTTTCCAAAAAGCGGCCGATATGCTACCATTGCCCAACTCTGACAGTAAATTTTGAATCACTTTGTTTTCAGACCCTCATCTGTTGATATCTTAAACTGTTTAGCATAGTCCAAAAGATGTAAAACACAGCTGTGGCTGGGCAATGGAAGGAAAAGCACTCACGGAAACTTCAGACCCGAAAAATAGACTGTTTGTGGGTCTGTAGCTGAGAGATGGTTATGAAGGCCAGGCAGATAGGCTGCGGTATTAGCACAGGGCCTGCTGTTGTTACATAGGCAGCTTAGCCACCAATCAAAGTACATTTGGAGAAACTGCACAGAATGACAAGAAGTTTTTACTGAGATTCTCACCATAAACGAAAGTAATTTTCCACATGGATTCAGATGAAACATTTTCATATTGGCAACTTATAGTTTCCATTGCCAAAGCAGTGGTGTTTTTTTTTTAAATGAAAAGTAAACACGTTGACAATGTGAAATTGTAAAGTGTATGTATGTGCTTGTGTGTGTTACTGGAGGCTGAACCCTTCCTAGATAAGTGCTCTACCACTGAGCTGCACCCGAAACCTAGAAGTTTTTAATAAATAATCATTTAATCATCAAACACAACCCAAGGATGTATACAGAAACTTCTAAAGGAAAGTGGGCATGCAGCCAAATTCCTATAGGGCCTACCAGGGAAAATCAAAAAATGTACACGAAATAAGACTTCCTGTAAGGAGGTCTATAATTCAACATTATTTGACTCCACTGTCAAGGAAATAGTCGGAGGACAGTAAACTGATACGGTTCTCAGTCATTTTTGTTACACAGTCTTAAACGTTTGCAACTGTCACATTTTACATGGCCTTTTTTGGATTATGACATCTGTCATATTTGTGTTGAAGTAGTACTCAAACTTAGGCTATAATTGAAACAAAATATTTTACCGTTTTTCCCAAGGATAAAAAAAATTGATATTTCAGATTAAATACAGTTATGGGAAATATTCCTTTGCAAATAAAGAGATGAAAGTAGATGTATACGACATAGTTTATCTGTCGGTTGTACAGATGGTAAAGGTTCTCGAAAATCCTGAATGAAAGAGAACTGTAAATCACAGGAGGCTTGCTCTTCTTGCTCAGCGGGAAATATAGCCAGCTGTGGCACTTGTTTAAACTTAGGATCTAAGGCACTGGAGAGATGGCTCAGTGGTTAAAGCAATCGTTGTTCTTCTAAAGGACCCAGGCTTGATTCATAAAATCCAAGTGGTGGATCACAACCATCCATCACTCCAGGTCACCAGGCTCCAATGCCCTCTCTGACCTTTGCAGGGACCAGACACTCATCGGCATAAACATAAATAAATAAGTCTTAAAAGGAAAGGAAAGTTACGGTCTAGGAGATGGGGTGTGGTTCAACAGTGCAGCGCTTGTCTAAGCAAGTGTGAGACCTCAGGTTCAATTCCCAGAACTGCAAAAAAAAAAAATTTATATAAAATAAAAATTAAAAAAAAAAACTCAAACCATTCTGGGTGGTGGTGGCTCACCCTTTTAATCCCATCGCTCTGGAGGCAGAGGCCGGTGGATCCCTGCGAGTTTGAGGCCAGCCTGGTTTGTAGAGCTAGTTCTAAAACAGTAAGGTCTACCCCAGAGAAACACTGTCTCAAAAGACAAAAGTAAATAAAAATAATAAAATAAATAAATCTACAGAAATAAAGGAAACCTGAACCTTTATGTGGTATACAAGATAAAAGGCTCTCTACCCCGTATCCTCAGTTTGCTAGGCTGTGATTGCAGGGCGATGGGGCTAAGGGAAGCTTTGACATTTCTTAATCAGCCTCTCTAGGCAATACACCGATATTGATCAGTTTTTACATTCTCCACACATCACTAATGTGACATCTTAAATAAATGCTATAAAGTATATTTGTAGACTAACTGAGAATATGCCCATTTAAATATTTGTACGAGAATCCAATGTCAATCAGTTTAACACAGTCGAGCGCACAGAATTGGAGCAGTTGTGGTCCTTTACTGGGCTGCCTGGGATACGTTCCCAGACAGCTTCTCTTAATCCAGAGAATATGCTCTCACTAAACAAATAGAAATGTACAAATCTTGTGAAATTGCATTTTTCACTTGTTTCAGAATTCCTAAAGTCCACTAATACACAATATAAAGTATTTATTCTCTAGCAAAAAGGCTTATCTCTAGATTTAGGCAATTATATCATTTGTTGTTAGTATAAATAGACGTAGTCAAATAAAAATTATGGCCAGAATCAAGTCATGAACTTTCTGAAATTATTAAAGGGTGCCATTGTGGTTATTCCACGACACATGCACCAATGTGTGTGGATAAACTAATGGAGAATAAATAGCTTATAAAAATGAATATTATATTATTTATAGTTCTCAGAAATACGTTTCTACAGTTGATTCTTTGGACACTTGAGGACTCCCAGTTCACAGTTACGTTCACAAGCAAAGGACTTACCTATGCAGTGTGACGCCTCTGAAAATCTTAAATGAAAGGGTGTTCACCCGACAGCAAACACTATTGCAATCTGCACATGGATGAAGTATGTGCTTCTGCAGACAGTAAACACTATTGCAATCTGCACATGTATGAAGTAGGTTCTTCTGCAGA
>NW_004949107.1:5186300-5199271 GCF_000317375.1 Microtus ochrogaster | reverse complement strand
AGTAAACACTATTGCAATCTGCACATGTATGAAGTATGTTCTTCTGCAGACAGTAAACACTATTGCAATCTGCACGTGTGAAGTATGCCTTTAGAAACATGCACGACCTTCCATTACTTTAGTAAGATGAATCAAATCTTACGGTTGTACTGTTTTCTTTTTCGTTACACATACACTCAACCTGTAGAGTGGGCTTAAGCAGAGGGTATTTTGAGTCATTTAGAACTTATGACAGTGAATGACATTTTGAGTGATCTTGGAATTACCCTAAAATCAATAGATAGCGACGCTTGCATCAGAGCTGGATAGCACCAGGTAACCGGGAGGGATGGTGGGTGGCGGTCCTGTGGGCTCTCCTCCAGGGCTGCCTGTAAAGGCCTGGCTGTGGATTCCTGTAGCGATGCGGAGCTGCAGTACTTGTTTGTTTGGATCACTTTGGTGTCCCCCCTGCCCCCCCCCCCGTTCTGCAAACCTTTTCTGCCTGAGATTTGAACTTGAGCTGCCTTGTGGGCTGTTAGCCTCACGTTGGTTTGTTTCGAGGGAAGATGTTCACTGTTCCTTCAGAACAGGAATACACAGTGATCAAACCCATCACATACTGCTTTATAGTTAGGAGAAAAAGTGAAAGGTGTTGGTCGGTTTATGTTCTGGGGCTGCCGACCCTGGGTGTACAGATCCTATACCTCTACGCTCTTGCTCTTGTGGCTTTCATGGCTGGTTTGTGTGATGGTATTCTTAACCGATGGTCCAGGTTTGGCCCTGCATCTTCATGATTTGCATTTTGTTCTGAATTTACATTCCCGTCATGTCCCACAGAAGCGCTTGAAGGTGAAGTGTGTTTTAGAACTCTGGAAAATGAAATTTATATAGAAATCGACCCAGCCGTCAAAGGACAGGGACAGAGCAGTTTGAAATCAACTCGGAACTTTCTCGTATTATCTCGACTTCCAAAAAAACTTCTCTTAAAAATTGTAAAAATGAAAGAATAAGAATTTCTTTAATAGTAAAACACCCCTTAGAGATCTGCAGCTGTTTGGACGTGTTCCCCAACATTAACTTAATTTGATAGGTAAGCTATAATTAGCCAAGCCCCATAGTGTTTTCTGTTATTCAAAAGTTATTCCTCAGTGGTTTGAAAAGTTCATTTGAAAATGAACGGTGTACGGTGTCGTATATTTCAAGGCATGCTTGCACTGTTTACATGAAATGGCGTGTTTGTCTACAGGGCCTCAAGGGAGAGATGCATCTGGGAGGTGGGCGAATGATTTCTACAATGTAAAGTCAAAGCAAACTCACTGGAGCCCATGTGTTCCGCTCCCTTGGATTGGTTTTACATGTAGCCTTTTCTTTCTATTTATTGGAGCTACTCCCTCTGAAGTTAAGACAAAAACAAAAACGGGGTCCTCCACGGGATACAACTCATACGTGGTATCTTAAATCTATATTAATCATAAATACCAGCGATATAGAGATGAAACTAAAAATGACATCAGGTAGGGAAGATTTTTCTCAGCTATGTCAGTATAATCAGAAGAGAGGTCAACAGCAGAATGCAGTTGGGCGTCTGGGGTTTAGGTGGAGCATTTAGTTGGCAGTTGCTATCAGACATAGCGTTGTCTTTAATCCCTCACTAAAGAGAACTTTAGGGTACAGATTTGCTGTAACTAGCCACTGGATATAACTTTTATTTGAAGTTGTCATTTGTGAGTCTTCCGAGTTACCGCCTTGCCTTTCACTCCTGAGCATGCCGATGGGCGTAGTATTTCTTTATAGTCCATCACTTGCATAGTTTGTGCGAATCACCCAACAATTCTACCAAATGTGTGAAGCTTTTCTTCATGAGACAGCCATGGCACTTCTGCTCGAGCTGACATCTCCTTATGTGGATAATGAGGGTTACCCTAGCGAATGCATACTGCCCCCTTTCACAGGTTCGCTTCTGTCTGCCCATGCTTCATCGTTCCAGATGTAGATACGTGGAACCAGCATCATCTTTTTGTTATTATTGTTTGGTTGGTTTTGAGATAGGGTCTCCCTATACAGCCCTGGTTGGCCTGTAACTTACTATGAAGACCAGTGGCTCTCAACCTTCCTAATGCTGTGACCCTTTAATACTTTTCTTCATATCCTCGTGACCTCCAACCATTTAACTGTTTTGTTATTACTTTATAACTGTAATTTTAATACCATTATAAACCATAATGTAAATATCTGATATATGTAGGATATTTGCTATGTGACCAACAGGGTCACAGCCCATGGGTTAAAAACTTCTCACTGATGTCTACCCATTTGGCCTCAAACTCACAGGGGCCCACCTGCCTCTGCTTCCTGGGTGCTGGGGTTCAAAGTGTGCACCTCCACACATGGTGACCATATTCATTTTAGTTATTGTGATTTTCTTGACCATAGTTTGTAATTCAGGAACTTCATATTTTGAACTGAACTTACTGATAAATGAGTTTTTTGGTTTTTTTTTTTGAAACCAATTGAGTAACAGACACACCTAGCTTCCTTTTTTTTTCTGTGTTTGCTTTTCCCTATCACGTGCTGAAAATTTCTGAGGCATATTGTTCATCAAGTTTTCATACCAGCTGTTTTGATGACATGGCCTACGAATCTGCCACGTTTAAGGATTTTACAAGCTGTGTTCAGTAACAAAGTGATCAAAAAGCTGGTAGACTTCATTGTGCCCTGTACACAATTCCACAAAGATATAGTGGCCTACGCTATCATTCATGTCCTATGCTCGTCAGGTGTTTTGTTGATGATCAAATATTTTTATTCTAATAATTATTCAAATCCAGCCACAATCTGCATCGGAGTGAGTTTATTATAAGCATTTCTATGTTGCAATTGGGAAATTGCAGCAACTCAATTTTCTTTTCCCAATTACCCTGCCCTTCTCATTAAGAGTATTGTCTTCGGGGGGCTGGAGAAATGGCTCAGTGGTTAAGAGCACTGACTGCTCTTCCAGAGGTCCTGAGTTCAACTCCCAGCAACCACATGGTGGCTCACAGCCATCTATAATGAGACCTAGCGCCCCCTTCTGGCATTCAGGCACACATGGAAGGAATGCTGTACACATAATAAATAAATAAATCTAAAAAAAAAAAAAAGAGTATTGTCTTCACCCCACTGTTGGGACATTCTGAAGGTTCGCTTGCCACCCTAACAGTGAGGTACGTGTTTAATATTTATTAAGGGCATGTAAAGAACATGTCAGTATTTAAAAAAAGGATAATAAAACATTGGTAAGTCAATTATGAAGCTTTCCTCATATCTAGTATACCTGACACTCAGAAACTTCAAACAGTGAGATTAAGCCCAGGACATTGTTAACCTGGGATGTGGTTTAAAAGTGGCCTTCTGGTGACTGGGTGTTTTTAACAAGGGGGCTTTAATACTGGGCACCCTGGCCTGAAACCCACACTATTTTCAGTGACCTTCAAGCTAAGGGCTTGAATATACAGAAGCTGGGTATCCTGGGAAACAAAACCTCGAATTCGATTTCGGGAAGATTTGAGAAGATCCTCTGAAGACTGTATCTTACACAAATTACGGGAAAGGGTGACTGTCTTCTCCCCACATCGAAACTTAAACTGCCAGGGAGTTGAAAGATTCCAAAATCCTTGAAATAACAGAATCAAAGCTGGTTGGAACTGAAAGCATCCAGAAGTGCTTCTTCAGACGTGTGAGGAGATAGACTAGCATTGGTGTCAAGTGAAAGTTTCCATGATGGGTGGAGAAAATAGGAGTGTACAGTAACTGTTTCTTTTTCTTCCTCAGACAAACCCGAGGGCTTTTCTGTTGTGAGAGTATAGGTAGAAAAGGTAAAATTTTGAAAATGCTTGGGAAAAAGCAAGCGAGTTTGCTGACTTCCTTTTCAGGCAGTTGGTATCCCAGAAAAACATAGTCTAGGGACGGGACACTCAAATTTGAATGTGGACTTTGCTTGCGAGGGTAAATTACTTCCCCTTTGGGTAGCCTCGGTTGTGGAGTTTCTGAAACTGGGAATAGTTAATCTCCACTCAGCCAGTCACCATGAGAACTAAGGAGAACCATGCAAACTGTGTCAAAGAGTGCCCCTAAGCACTGTGTTAAACAGCACGCTGACTTTCTTTTTAATTACACTCTGCCTATCCTTCAAAAACATCAATTGACTTGACAAAAAGAGACTGGGTCCTGGTTTGATGGAGGTATTGTTGTATAGAACATTTTATAATTATAGAGCCTCAAGAACAATCTAATTGTTACTTTGAGTAGGTCACTGTTATTCTGATATCAGTCATGGACTAAAAAGAGACTGAACTGGACATACACCTGTAATCCCAGAACTCAGGAGCCCATGAGGTATGGGGGTGGAAAGTGTGAGGCCTGGTTGCCAAGTAAGAAGCTGTCTCAAAACAAAACAAACACCCCCCACCAACCCTACCTCTCCACTAACTAAACAAACAAAACAAAACAAAACAAAAAAACCCAAATCAAAGCAGCTGGGTGTGGTGGTACACACCTATAATCCCCATAGGCCACAGGTAGGTGAGGTAGGTAGGTCTCTGTGAGTTCAAGGCCAGTCTGACTTGCTGAGTGGTAAGCCAGTGGAGCTGCTTACTGAGAGAGGAGAGAGAGAGAGAGAGAGAGAGAGAGAGAGAGAGAGGAGAGAGTTTTATTGAATGTTCAGATGTTCAGATAGCTTTCTGAGGTATTGTAGCAAACCACTGAAAACTCACTCTTATGACACAACCCAGATGGCAGTACTGGATGAATCCTGTGCTAAGTACTTTCCTGAGATGATTCCTAGAAGTGAACGTACTGTGTTCATCACAGTTCTTTATAAGGTGTTGTCTAAGGATGCAATGTGTTAAGTAAGCATCATTGGATGTTCTTGCTGGTAGAGGCTTGCTAAGAAAGTTTGTGGTTTGTAGCTGTTTCACATAAGAAACCTTTGGGTTTATCTTAATTTCTCTGAAGGACAAGTATCGAGTTTCTAATAGATAATAAAACGCTAGCACACAAACAGTCTTAGAAAAGGGACTTTATAAGACTGGGCATACTAACATTTAGTTATATAATGCTAGAAATATGATACAAGTTTCATTAGAAAGCTATTATATGAATAAATAGTATGGCTTGAAATAATTGGAAATAAATAATTGCGAATACAGTGGTACTACCTGGATTTGAGCTTTGTTTCAAAGGTTAAACTCTGTGAACTACTGTTCCAAGATATGATTACCAGAACAGCAGAGAAAAAGCAAGGTGATTGTTCATCATTTATTTTTGAGATAGAGTATATGTATGTTGCCCATGCTGGTCTTGAACTCCTGTAGTCAGCTTCCCCTGTTGCTGGGACTGCAGACACTTTCCACTGTCCCTGGCATAGATACTTTCCCTCTGAGACTCTCTGTAATCAGCCTTCCTTTTTTGCTTCTGTTCATGGCACGTGATTCCCCTCCAACATCCTACTGAGTAGAATTTAAACACTTAGTGCACTTAAATCTTTTCTGAATCACTCATCTGGTCTTTTTGCCAGTTTTGAGATTTGAGTAAAACCGGTTGTCAATACTTGTCCATTACTCTTTAGCCGTGGCTAGTCTTTTGCCTTCTAACCTGTTAAATGTGTTCGTGTCAAAACCTCTTGTCTTCTGAGACCCCCGTGAGGTTCTCAAGGCTTGTTGTTAATTCTGATTCTTCAAACAGAAAAGTGGCCACATGGATGGATCGGGCATGCGCATTGAAACCTTCTCAGTGCTCTTTTACATTTATGGATCTTTGCTTTGCAGTGTTCACTTTTTAAAAAAATATTTATTTATTTATTTATTTATTTAGTATGTATACAATATTCTGTCTGTGTGTATGTCTGCAGGCCTGAAGAGGGCACCAGACCTCATTACAGATGGTTGTGAGCCACCACGTGGTTGCTGGGAATTGAACTCAGAACCATTGGAAGAGCAGGCAATGCTCTTAACCACTGAGCCATCTCTCCAGCCCCTGTAGTGTTGTTCACTTTTAAATTCTTTGATGAATTAACTCAACTATGTACTTAAGTAGTCCTGAGAATTTCAGAATAGAGACCTAAAAGATGCCAGCTGTGAAAAAGCAGGAGTTTAAGAAACCTTGGGAAAGATCCCACTCACTGCTCCTTCTGCGGGTCATGCAGCCAGGTCCAAGATGCTGAGGATGAAGCCTAGATATTTGTGATGTATATAAGAACTAGCAGAGTTCAAATATCTATCCAATGGGCAAGTTGCTTTCAATTCCTTTATGACGTAATTGAAGACTTTTGAAATCATTCCTCGCGTGTTTCTGTCTTGTGCTTATACACATTGTGGATACCTATTGCTGTTTGCACTACGATGTGCACACGTGTGCCTTTGTGCAACTGGGCTTCAATGACTCCTGGAACTCACACAATCTTACCTGATAGAAGGCTTCTCATTTGTAGATGAAATAACTCCTTGGAGAATTTTTACCAAAGGCAAAAAAAAAAAAAAGCACAAAAATTCTTCCTTCCTCCTCTACATGCCTCATTACACAGAGATAGGGAATTCATTGTTGGGAAAAATTATCATTTGTAGGACTAACTTGTGGTGTATGTGAACTGGGAAATATAGAAGTCAGTTCAACAGATACTGTCTTTGTTTCCATAAATTGACTACCCCTGCTATATATCATCACAATACAATAACAAATCACACACAAAGTGTCAAGTGTGTGTGTGCCTGTGCGTGTGCAATGCACCAAAGTTGCTTAGCCATCAAGGTTTCTCCGTTGTACTCTGTGTGAAGTTACCAGCTAGCACTGAAGTGGCGAGCGCTGTGCCGTAGGAATGGCTAGCTAGCTTACCAGTATCGTCTAGATGAAGAGTTCACAGTGGCAATACAGTAGGGCTTAGACTGCGAGCAGAGGAAGTGTGACGGTGTGGTGAGAGCCGCAGACCCTGAGAGAGGATGCTGGGCTTCCATTGCCTTACCACAGATTTACCATCTGCTCAAGTCACCAACATTAACCCTTGGGCCTCTAGTAATGAAGTACAAGCCCATTTTATTGCTCTAGTAAATAGGGGCATAGTAAGATCCTAGCCATGTGTGGTGGCAAACGCCTTTGCTCTCAGCACTCAGGAGGCAGAGGCAGGTGGATCTCCATGAGTTCAAGACTAGCTTGGTCTCCATAGTAAGTTCCAGGGCAGTCAAGGACTCAAAACCAAAGAACTTTGTGGACCTACAGATGGGGGAAGGTAAGGTAGTGAGGTAGAGGAAGAGAAGGAAGCGAGAAGAGCAAAGGCAGTTGGTGAAGACAGTAGGATTGTATGCCCAGGGGACAGCAGGTGGTGGTGGGTGAGAGCACTTGCTGCTTTTACAGGTGACCTGGGTTTGGTTCCCAGCACCTCGGCTTATAACTGCCAATCATTCCAACTCCAGTGATCCAACGCTCTCTTCTGACATCTGGGGGCATTGCAGCTGTGCCTTAAACATACAGATAAGCAGACATAGGCATGTATGTGAATGTGTGAACACACACGCACAAATAAAATGAAATGGGATATAGTAAAATAAAGTAAAGCCAGCGTTTGGTGGAAGGAGAGCGTGGGCCACCATTATGAATTGTCTTCTTACAGCATCAGCAATTGCTTTCCACACTTTGCCACCCTTCAGCAGGAGATGCCCTAGAGATGCTTAGTCTCAAATGTCCTGCTTCATGTTTAAGCCGCTTCTGAAAACAGTTGAACTATTTTAACCTTTAGCACTACTTCTTCGTGTGAATGGGTGTTTTGCATGTATGTTTGTTTGTGCACACGTGCAGGTCTTCAGAGGTTAGAAGAGGATGTTGGTTCCACTGAAACTGGAGCTACACATGGTTGTGAGCTCCTTGGGTAAAGCTCTGTGTAGGTGCTGGGAATCAAACGCAGGTCCTCTGGAAGAGCAGTCAGTGCTCTTAACTGCTGAACCATCTCTTCATCTTCCCACACGTTTTAAAATGGCCCTTCCATCCACAGCATCTGTGTATATCAAAGCATTAATTTTTGAAGGCTTCTGACATTTAAAAACAACTAAAAGCTTAAAAGGGGAAGAGACAGATTTACTCCATTAAAACAAACAAACGAAACAAAACAAAACAAAGCGTACCGCTTGCCTGAACTTCCTTTGGTTAAACGAATTTTCTTTAATGAGTTCCAGGAATCTCTTCAAATCCTGTAAAGAAGTTCACACTTTTTCTGAATTACCTACATTATAAGTTGAGAAGATGTAGACTCACAGGAACATGTTTTGAGAAAAACAAGTTCTCCCAAATCCCTATGAAGTGCAGGTGTCTAAGAAAGAGTGGTTTAATGGATTTAGTGATTGCGTGGTGAATTCTGGCTATGAAGCAGATGCAAACGGGGCATGTAAAGATAGCTTTAGGGGTGTCTGTTTATCACACCCTAAATCCTCATTCCTAGGAGCATCTTGGCATCCCTCATTCCCCAGTCTTAAGTCTGCACTGGAAAATTAGACCTCGTTTCTCACTGAAGTGCTGGTTCTCTTGGCATCTCCTTCCTCTCTGCTCCTCTGTATTTGCACCTTTCTGGCCCCTTTCCTTGAATGTTCTTTGTTTGAGGGTTTTGTCAGGAATCATCCTGGCTGATACTAAGTGTTTCTGAAGACCCATGGAGGAAACCTCAAAAGTGGAAAGTGCAGAGATGAAGTTAATTAACTTTGGCTCTCCTAGTGTGGTGAGATGGTGGGACTGTGGCATTCGGCAACTCCATTTCCTACAGTAATGACTAAGTGTGGAGTGGTGTGCATGTGTGTATGCTTGTGTGTTTCCCCCGTGCATGCGTGTGCAGGTATGCACAACATGTGTTAACATGGGGAGTTTTGAGTGTGTGCATGACCATCAAGTGCATGATGGCAATTTTCCTCATCTGGAAGGACACGGTCTATGCCTTTTGAGAGGTGCCAGCTCTTCTAGGGCACTAGAGGTTCTTTACTAGAGAGCCCTGGCAGCTTGAGCGTACCTGTCTGTATGTAGACAGCCCTCAGACTATGACTCTGCTTGTGTCACTGACTTCTTCCTAGCACCCAGAGGACCTCTTCTCCATCAAGATCACCAGACTCAGATCTCCACCATGTCTGAGTGAGGCCAGGAGGGGAGAAGTGTTTCTGTTGTCTTCCAATAAAAGAGATTTAACTTTAGTTTAGAAAAGAGGATTTTGACATTGCTCTGATATGAGCCATGAGTTGGGAGGAAACATCAAATTTTTTGAGTACTATAAAGCTGTCTATGACATTAGTTGCCAAATTAAACTTGATGGGGTGGGAAGAAGCAGACCACTGTGAAATCATGTTATTCCGGGGTGAAGAGGAGATCGGTTTGCATTCGTGTTCCATACCAGCTGGGAGGTAGCCTACCTTAGCCTGTGTCTCTGCTGCTGTGACAAAGATCATGACCAAAAGCAGCGTGGAGGAGGAAAGGATGTGGAGAGCTTACAGTTCCACAGCACAGGGCATCACCAAGGGAAACCATGCCAGGAACTCAAGGCAGAACCAGGAAGTAGGAATCCGGAGGCAGGAACTGAAGCAGAAACTGTGGCCGAGCCCTGCTGGCTGGCAGACTCGCTTTATGGCTTGCTCAGCTCACTCTCTTATGTGATCCAGGACCACCTGCTTAGGGGCCACACCAGCCACGATGGTCTGGGCTCCTTCACATCAATCATTAATTAAGAAAATGGTCCATGAACTTACCTAAAGACCAGTCTGATGGAAGAGGTCCCCACTTCCCAGAGGACTTTGTGTCAGGTTGACAAAAAACGGCCAGCCTACAGCCCAAGACAATGTTAACCATCCTATCCGCGTTCTATCCTATGGTCTGGGTACACCTGGATGTAGATGCTTCAGGGTTGGCTGGGTCAATGTGAATTTTCCCTTTAGACCCGTAGTCGTTGTCACTTGGTTGCATACTGTTGCAGCTTGCAATGTATGTGTGCTATATGTGCAGGGGAGCAGATTTAGAGTTTTTTAAGTGATATTTTTTAGTAGTACAAAAATAACGGGTTACATGATGACAGTTGGACACATGTGTGTCATTGTGCTGCGCTCATATTAATTCCCTGGCACCGTTCATTGTCCTTCCATACCCCTTCCACATACACTTTCCTCCCTTCAGGACTCCAGGGGGACAGCTTTTCTTTTTAATTCCTTGTTTTTTACAGATAAGGCCATTAATGTTAGAGAAATTGTGACTTGTCTAAAACCATGTAAGTGGTACAGCAAGATTTTAGGATCTGCCTGAGTCTGTATTCTTTCTTCTTTCTTCCCTTCCTGCCCTAGATATTAATATATTTTACAGTAGTGTATGTTTGTGTGGATATAAATACTTGAGATATATTTAAATTCTTCAGGTACTTGTGGTTGTTTTGCAATGTTTAATATAAGCAATCACAATATTAAGTATAATTTAACACAGAGAATCCTTCTCTATTGATTAATTGATTAATTTGCCCAAAAATGTATTTGTGGGGGCTGGAGAGATGACTCAGAAGTTACGATCATAGAGTGCTTTTGCAGAGCCCTGGAGTTTCCTTCCCAGAACCCATGTCGTATAGCTCACAATTGCCTGTAACTCCAGCTCCGGGGGTTTTAACACCTCTGTGGGGCCTATTCAATACCCACACAGAGCATACACACACACACACACACACACACACACACACACACACACACACACGATAAAAATATTTAAAAATGCATTTGTATATGTTATTTCCTAGAATGGGAGATATAAAGATGAGTAAGACATATTCTGAAGTATCCATTGCAAAGAATCATAGCTGGGTACACAGGTGACCACAAAGCGACGAGGCTGCAAATGACCGAGGTACAGTTGAGGTGGTTTGAATGTTCCAGAGAGAAAAGTCTCATCCAGGGTCAGCATGATGTATCAGGGCAGGCTGGGTCTTCAGGGCAGAGCAGGCCATGGCAGGTGGGGGGGGGGCTTAAGCTTGGAGTGATAAACTGCAGCGGAACTTACAGAGATGGCACGTGGCTGGGTTTGCTGGAATCCAAGGAACAAGGAGAAGAATGGCCCCCAGGGAGGCTCTGCAGGCTTCATGAGTCAGGCTAATGAACTTGGATGATACTCCATAGGCAGTAGGGAGCAGTTCATTCTGCATCATTTGCTGAGCACCAGCATGGGACTGTGCTATGCTTGATACTCAGGACCTCACAGTGAGGAAGAATGGGCATCCCTGCCTTCACGGAGCCCGAGCTTTAGTAAAACTCAGCTCTTTCAAGGCTGGGGAGATTTGTGAGACGATTATGCATTAAATAAAGCATGGTGACTCTCATAGTCATGGGGAGAGAGAGGCACAGATGGTTATTTTTGTTGTTGTTGTTGTTGTTGTTTTGTTGTTGTTATTTCTGTTTGTTTGAGACAAGGTTTCTCTGTGTAACTGCTCTGACTGTCCTAGAACTCACTTTGTAGACCAGGCTGGCCCCCAACTGACAGAGAGCTGCCTGTCTCTGCCTGCTGAGTGCGGGGATTAAAGGCCTGCACCACCATGCCCAGCAGCTATTGGGTTTTTACCTCCGAGGGATGGTATGATACATATTAGGATGGAGAATAAAACAGAACAAAACCAAGTTCCCACACATCTGAAATGCTAGCACTCAGAAGGTGGAGGCAGGAGAATTGCTGCAAGCTTGTGGCCACCCTGGTCTACACAATGAGCTCCAGGCTAATCAGGGAGACCCCATCTTTAAACAAACAAGCAAAAGAATGAATAGGAGACCCTTAGGAAGAGTCGAGCCTTGGACTTGTTGAGTAAAGTAGATGTCTTTACATAGGTGGTTATATAAATCTAAGGGGCAAAGAAGAAACCCATAGATCAGTGGTTCTCAACCTGTGGGTCTCAACCCCTTCACCAAATCTCTTCTTCCAAAACTACTTACGTAACAGTTTGTAACAGTGGCAAAATTGCAGTTATGAAGTAGCAACGAAAATAATTTTATGGTTGGGGGGTCACCACAACCTGAGAAACTGAACTAAAGGGGTCACAGCATTAGGAAGGTTGTCAACCACTGCCCTAGATGGAAGTTTAGCTCATGCATGTGCTACTTCATACTACACTAGGGAGAGAGGAATTGCTAGAGGAACCCGTGATGGGTAAGAAGAGGCCTCAGAATCCCTCAGCGTCTAAGCTGTGGATGGAAGGATCAGGGTATATTTTAAAAAGTGCAGTTTGTTGAGATAGGACTGGGAAAGTAAGAAACAGTAATTCTAGCTAGTTCCCTTAGCATTTGTTTCAGTCAAGCTTCAGCCATGGGTTGTCCTGAGCTCTTAAAAGGGCAATGTTACCAGAGTGAGCTCCTGTCCTTGTCCTGAAATGACCTAGAGTGAGGAGAGGCCAAGGCTGCCTGCCACCAGCTGACAGCAAAATCCTCTCTCAATAGAAAATACCAGCACCCAAACACTGAAAAGAGGGGAAAAAATTCCAATGAGATTATTATTGTTATTATTGTTATTATTATTATTATGAGACTGGGTTTCTCTGTGTAACAGACCTAGCTGTCCTGAAACTCACTGTGTAGAACAGGCTGGCCTCGAACCCTGTCTCTGCCTCCTAAGTGCTGGCATTAAAGGCATGTACCACTGCCACCTGACTGCTGACTGCTTTATTCTTAAGAAGTGAAGCAAACAAACCCAAAAAACAAGTAATGGAAGTGTTTGAGTTACCAAGCAAGAAAAGATGGGAAAAACTGTTGCTTGGTTGAAATATTCTAAATTGCTGTCTTTTGAGAGGCTAGAATTAGGGGGAAAAAACCCCACAAATGGAGCTAGGTAATTTTAGATGTAGCACGTATTATTTTCACATCAACCATAAGGAGCTTTCTGATGGAGCGCTGCTTCCTGATGGAGCACTGCTTCCTGATGGAGCACTGCTTTCTGATGGAGCACACTGCTTTCTGATGGAGCGCTGCTTTCTGATGGAG